>NC_056755.1:7581826-7885000 GCF_018687715.1 Carya illinoinensis | reverse complement strand
AATAATAAGTTCATTCCTACAAGAACGGTCACGGGATGGCGTGTATGCATGGATTACCGCAAGTTGAATAAAGCAACAAGGAATGATCATTTTCCACTTCCATTCATTGACCAAATGTTGGATCGATTGGCTGGGTACACCTACTATTGTTTTTTGGATGGTTATTCGGGGTATAATCAGATTGCTATAGCTCTTGAAGATCAAGAGAAAACTACATTCACATGCCCCTATGGAACGTTTGCTTTTAGGAGGATGCCCTTTGGATTGTGCAACGCCCCTGCAACATTTCAACGTTGCATGATGGCTATCTTTTCTGATATGGTGGAAGATATAATAGAAGTTTTCATGGATGATTTTTCAGTTTTTGGTACATCTTTTGATCATTGTTTGCATAACTTAGCTCTTGTTTTACATAAATGTGAAGATAAGAATCTAGTCCTGAACTGGGAGAAGTGTCATTTCATGGTTCAATAAGGGATCGTGCTTGGCCATAGAGTGTCATCTAAAGGAATTGAGGTGGATCGAGCCAAAATTGCAACTATAGAGAAGCTACCACCTCCAAAGAATATGAAGGGAATAAGAAGTTTTCTGGGACATACGGGATTTTATAGAAGATTTATCAAGGATTTTTCTAAACTCTCTAAACCTTTATATAATCTTCTTGAGAAAAATTCTGCATTTGACTTTGATGTTGTTTGTTTGCAGGCCTTCAATGCACTCAAGGAGAAACTAATTTCAGCACCAATTGTGATTGTGCCTGATTGGAGTTAACCTTTTGAAGTTATGTGCGATGCAAGTGACTTTGCAATTAGAGCAGTGTTGGGGCAAAGTTGAGACAAGCTGTTTAGAGCCATCTATTATGCAAGCCGGACATTGAATGAAGCTCAGTTGAATTATATGACAACTGAGAAGGAGATGCTTGCTGTGGTGTTTGCTTTTGATAAATTTCGGTCCTACCTCATTGGTACAAAGGTGATAGTGTTCACTGATCATGCAGCACTTCGCTATTTGTTTGGCAAGAAGGATGCTAAGCCTAGGCTAATTCGTTGGATCCTACTTTTTCAAGAATTTGATTTGGAGATTCGAGACAAGAAAGGAAGTGAGAATTTAGTGGCTGACCATCTCTCTCGGTTAGAGCAAGAGGAAGAAAGACCAGAGTCAGTGGTCCAAGAGGCATTCCCTGATGAGCAGTTGTTTGCATGTGAGATCAAGCTTCCGTGGTATGTTGATATTGTTAACTACCTAGCTTGTAAAGTTTTACCACCTGATCTTACTTACCATCAATGTAAGAAGTTTTTGCATGATGTGAATTATTATCTTTGGGATGAGCCTTTATTGTTCAAAAGATGTCCTGATCAAATCATTAGAAGATGTGTGCCAGAAGAAGAGATGCAAGACATCCTCCATCATTGCCATTCATCATCATATGGAGGACACTTTGGAGCCACCCGTACAGCAGCTAAGGTACTTCAAAGTGGATTTTTTTGGCCTTCTATTTTTCGTGATAGTTACACTTTGGTGAAAATTTGTGACCGGTGCCAACATATGGGAAATATTTCAAGGCGTCATGAGTTACCACTGAAAGGTATCTTAGAAGTTGAGTTGTTTGATGTTTGGGGAATAGATTTTATGGGGTCTTTTCCTCCTTCTTTTGGTTTTGCTTATATCTTATTAGCAGTTCACTATGTGTCAAAATGGGTGGAAGTAATTGCTACAACAACAAATGATGCAAAGGTAGTGCTCAAATTTCTGCACAAGCATATATTCACAAGATTTGGCACTCCACGAGCTATTATTAGTGATGAAGGGACTCACTTTTGCAACAAGTTGTTTGAAAATCTTCTTTCTAAATATGGTGTAAAGCACAAGATAGTACTTGCTTACCATCCTCAAACTAATGGCTAAACTGAAATTTCAAATAGAGAAATCAAGAACATCCTTAAAAAGACGGTCAAAACCAATAGAAAGGATTGGGCAAAGAAGCTTGATGATGCTTTGTGGGCATACCATACAACCTTTAAAACACCTATCGGGATGTCTCCATACCGATTAGTGTTTAGAAAGGCATGTCATCTTCCTGTGGAGTTGGAGCATAGAGCTTATTGGGCTGTAAAAAAGTTTAACTTTGATTTGAAGGCAGCAGGTGAAAAGCGACTTCTTCAATTGAATGAGATGGAAGAGTTCCGGAATGATGCATATGAAAATGCAAAGATCTATAAAGAAAGGACGAAGAAGTGGCATGACAAACAGATTCTTAGGCGAGAGTTTGCTCCAGGACAACAAGTTTTACTCTTCAATTCACGACTCAAACTCTTCCCAGGAAAGTTAAAATCAAGATGGACAGGTCCTTATACAATTCATGAGGTTTTCTCTTTTGGAGCAGTAGATTTGAAGGACAAGACAGGGAATATTTTCAGAGTTAATGGTCAGAGATTGAAGCACTACTATGGAGAACAAATGGAGAGAAACTATGCATTTATTCCTCTTGGAGATCCTAATTGATGATGATTGAAAAGTCTGGCTGTAGACTTTAAAACAAGCGCTTATGGGAGGCAACCCATAGATCTTTCTTTCATTCTTTCATTTATTTTATTATCTTTATTTATTTAGTTTTAATAAATTGGTTTTTGATGCAGGTTTATTTAGCATGAATAAAGAGCTGAAAAAAATTTTAAACTACAGAAGATTCATCATGCAACCAGGGAAGTTCCTTTTATTTCTTCAATCTTTGTTACTTTTGCATTACAATGAGGACATTGTTTAGTTTAAGTTTGGGGGTGTAAACTCCTATATGCATTTGATCCTCTTGTTTTCTAAGTCTTGGGTTGTTGATGGGTTGTTTGATTCTCTTACCAAGCATGCATTAGAGTAAGATTGAATTCTCTATGACTCTGAAATTTGTGATTGAAGATGGTTTTGAGAAAAATTTTCAAAAATTTCTTTTATGTCAAGTGGAGTTTTGTGGGTACTTTGGTTTAAATCTTTGACCTTGAATATAATTGAGCACATAGTCGTTTTTCTCTTATTCTATTTTGCTTATGAAGAGAAGAAGTTGAATTAATTGAAAGAGGGATGTTCGATTTTGCTTTGCTCTAGAATCCGTTGATGGGTCCTTGAGGTGAAATCCTAAATGAGACCAAATATTAGAGAAATGATCTAGGCATTTCTTTGGCATAACCAAAAAGCTTTCCCAGCCATCCTTAATATCATGCCATCATTGCATGGTGTGTTTCCATAGTCAACCCCCTTGAGCCTTCATAAGCCTTTATTTGTTCTTTGAACTACATAAACTATGCCCGCTCTAAGCTTGAAAAATAATGAATCTACCTTTGATAGTTTGAGAAAATACTTTGGTGGATAGTACATTTAAAAGAGAAAATTTGTTTCATGATGAACCGTATTATGTTTGCTCTGTTTGATCAAAGAAGAAGAAGAAGAAGAAAGGAAGTGATTTAATAAAAAAAAAAAAAAAAAAAAAAAAAAAAAAAAGAAAAAGACTCCGCTAAGCGGAGTGTGAATTACCTCAGATTTTGTTAAGGGAATTGTTGGTATTGCATCAGTGATTACAGCAATAATAATGCCACAAGTATGAGCATATTGCCAAGAAAGAGCTATGATTTGAATCATGTGGATATCTCTTTTAGTGTTCTTTTCACCAAGTATTTTCCCAGTTTGCTTTGATTTTCCATATCCAGTTCTTTCTTAACCCTCACCCTGTGGCCTATCATTACAACCTTATTAAAGACCTTTTGATCTCTGATTTTGGTGTTGACTACATTAGTGGAGAGGATTTTTGAAAATTGGACTTATGGGGTTAAGTTTTAAGAGAATTCTTCTGATTTTGGTTGTTCTACTTTTATCTGAGTTTGCAGGTGGTTTGAGGTTAAATTGACTATATCACACACACACTCAAGGTCTTAGCTTTAGGTTGAAGTAAACGCCTAACTCTTGCTTGACAAATTGCAAAATTTTTGATTGATTTTCTTGCTATCTTTGATGTTAAAAGAGTAAGATACTAGAGATGAAATCTAAATTCATAAAAGGTTGGTGAGTGATGATACTTCTCTTTCGGATCGAGTTGATATTGCCTAAACTATCATTTGCTTTTCTTTTTGTTTGAGGACAAACAAAGTTGTAAGTTTGGGGGTATTTGATGATTTGCAAAAATTTCGTATTGCAGATTTTACAAGTTCGCTCGAGCGGAGGCTTTTGGCCGCTCGAGCGAATTCAGGCAGATTCGAACGCTCGACTATCGCTCAACAGGGAGCTCGATCGGGTTGCTGAAAAACAAAGATTGCTCGAACGGAGACATTGGCCGTTTGAGCGAAATCAGGCAGAGTCGAACGCTCGATGTGCGCTTGATAGGACGCTCGAGCGAACTCAGGCAGAGTCGAACGCTCGACGTGCACTCGACACCCCGCTCGAGCGAATATCGTATTTTGACAGATCTAGGGTCTTCCACCGTTAGACGATATAAAAAGGGATTTTTCACCCTATGGCCGTACTTTTTGACTGGAGAACACCTTTTGGGACTAAAAAAGATAGATAGAAGGATTCAATTCATTTGTTTTGGAGAGGGAATTTCAATTATTGCACGTACGTTGGAATCATACACGAGCACAAATGGGAGAAAAGCATTGAATCGTTTCCTTGGCCGCTCAACAATGAGCTCGAGGAGTATTTTTCAGCATTTGTTTTCTTCCAATCTTCTCAGAACAATTATGGTGAATTCGTTTATGTTGAATTCCATTTCTAGCATGAGCTAAATTTTATTCTTTTTTTTTTTTTTTTTTTTTTTGAAAAAGTCAGGGCCCCATGTACGAGAGGAGCCCCTACTCCAATTTTATTAAAAAACTCTCACTTATGACGGAGGAAAACCGTGGTTACAACCTGACGCATGGGGGATACAAAAAACCAAAACCCATGCATAAAAAACCTTAATAACCAAAACATACAAAAAACAAAGCCAAAAGGAAAAAACAAGAACCAAACTCAAAACCAACCGAGGGCAGGACAACCTGCAAGAAACAACAAGAAAGCAAAAAAGGAGCATATAGACAAAACAAATAGAAAGAACTTACCAAGCACAAACCTTACGAAACCCTTAAGTAAGGAAGGCCCAACTTATCCATGCGAATAAGACCTCGTAAAAGACTGGGCAACGTCTGATCACCAGACCAATCAGAGTTCAAACCTGCAACACCACTCTTTGCTAAAAAATCAGCAACTGCATTACCTTCACGAAAAATATGAGTCATAGTATAATCCATGCAAGTAAGAAAAGCATGTAGTTCTTCCCAAAAATCTTCTAGATACCAATTGGGGCAGGCATCCTTGGTGATCCAATTAACCAAAAGTTGAGAGTTAGTCTCAATCTGAACACGAGAAAAACCAAGAGTATGACACCTGCGCACTCCTTCCAGTAAACTTTGAAATTCAGCAAAATTATTAGTACCATGACCCAGGGAGACAGAGTAAGCCACTATCAATCTGCCATTATCATCCCTAATAACACCCCCTGCACCAGAATGACCAGGATTTCCAAGACTACTACCATCAATGTTAAGTTTAACCCAGCCTTGGCGAGGTCGAGTCCATCTAACCACACGAACTCTCTTAGGTTTAGGATTCAAAACCGGGATATCCAATCTATTCAAAATATCAATATCCCGAGTAGAAACATATGAGACTTTCATAACCTGATCCACAACACGACGGAGCCATAATTTAACAGCATGCCAAACTGACTCAATCGTATTGGCCTTTTCTTCATACCGGGCTTTACAACGCCTCTCCCAGAGTTTCCAGGATATAATAGAAGGAAGAATACCAAAGATAATACGCACCTGAGAGGACTTACTCGCACGACGAAACCAAAAATTTATTTGTTCTGTCCAATTGTAAAAAGAAGCCATATGAACCCCTAAATGACTAGCCGCTAAACGCCACACGTGTCTAGCGAACTCCCCCGTGCAAAGAACATGATTCAAATCCTCAGTATGACCCTCTTGGCAGCAATTACATTTCGAAACCATTGGAATACCCACCATCTGAATCTTATCATCAACACTTAAACAATTATTAATCGCCTTCCACATCATAATGGAAATCTTCTTAGGAAGGTTAGTGTGCCAAATCCACTGAGCCCAAGGTAAAGGAGGCGCCCTAATCCTAATACAATCCCAGGCACTCTTAGTAGTAAAGTGGCCATCCTTATCCTTCAACCAAACTAGCACATCTTGACCCTCCTTACATCTGGCCAAAAAGTCATACAAATCAGAAGCTTTCTGATGGCCCACCAACCTAGTCAAAAGAGAAATATCTCATCCATTCTCAATACGACACTCTTTAATCTTAATCGACGGATGGTCAATCACAGGAAATTGGCTATTGAGAGGACCTGTCTCATCCCAATTATCATACCAAAAAGAAATATTTCCCTCTTTCACAATCCATTTAGAATTATTTAACACTGTCGGGATATTACGAACAATGGACCTCCAAAAACGGGTCCCTTTAGTAGAGTCCAAAAGAGACAAATGTTGCCCCTTAACATATTTACCTCTAAAAAAATCCGCCCAAAGAGACTGGCCATTAATAAGCCTCCAAGCAAGTTTCATATGTAAAGCTCTTTGAACATCTCCAAAATCCCTGATACCTAGGCCACCTTCATCAATGGGAGTGCAAATATGCTTCCAGGAAATCCATTTTCTACGGCCCTTTCCCTCATAATCACCCCAAAAAAATGAACTCAAAATCTTATTCAAATTAAGAAACACCACTTTGGGTACATCTAACACAGCAAGAAGATGGGTGGCCATACTAGATAAAACATGACGTAAAAGAATAGTTCTACCCCCAGCAGAAAGCATTTTCATCTTCCAACCTGCAATCTTCTTTTTAACTTTTCCCAATAACTCGCTAAAATCACTGGCCTTCAGCCTACCAGTCACAATAGGAACCCCCAAGTACTTAAAAGGAAAAAGACCCTCTGAAAACCCAGTAAGGTTAAGAAGAGCATTTTTCCTAGATAAAGGAATTCTCTTAGAAAAGAAAATGGCACTCTTTTCTTTATTAAGAACTTGACCCGTCCAAACCTCATAAGTGTTCAACACCTCCATCAAACCTCTCATCGACTTCTTGCTACCATTAGCAAAAATAATAATATCATCAGCATACATGAGATGAGAGATAATAGGAGTCCCTCTAGCTTGAGTGAAGGTACCAATCTTACCTTCCTCAAAGGATTTCTTAATTAGACGAGAAAGAACCTCTTGCATAATAATAAATAAATAAGGGGAAAGAGGATCACCTTGCCTTAAGCCCCTCGCTCCTTTGAAAAACTCAAGAGGAGTACCATTCATCATGACTGAATACCAGGGCGAAGAGATACAAGCCTTCACTAGATCACAAACATTAGGAGAAAAGCCAAAATGCATCAAAACATGTAAGAGGAAATTCCAATCCACTCGGTCATAAGCTTTAGACATATCAAGCTTAACCAAGACATTACCCCCAATCGACTTCTTGTGAATAGAATGAACCATTTCCTGAGTCAAACTAATATTCTCGAAAATACTGTGACCCGGGATAAAGGCCCCTTGTTCTTTTGAAATAATCTTAGAAAGCAAGCTAGTCATACGATTCACAATAATCTTAGTGCAGATCTTATAAATCACAGGACAAAGGCTTATAGGGCGAAATTTATCAAAGCCAGAAGGCTTGTCCACTTTAGGAATTAAAACAATATAAGAAGCCGTGTAGCTTTTAGGAAGCATATGAGTATGGAAAAACTCGACAATAGCTTCAAAAACATCATCTTTAACAAAATCCCAACAGACTCTGAAAAAACCAGAACCAAAACCATCCGGCCCTGGGCTACTATCAATAGGAATAGTAAAAAGAGCATCCTTGATTTCCTCTAAGGAGGGAGCTCTACCAATCGCCAAATTATCCTCATTAGAAACAGTAGGGGAAATAAGCTCACTTAAATTAGGCAAAACACGAGAATAATTATGGCCGAGAAACTGATCAAAAAAATCAACCGCAGCTTGATGAATGTCCAGAGGAGTGTGTAAAGAAGTACCATCTGACAAACACATGTCCTGCACTCTCTGATGATACTTGGCATTCAAGTAAGCATGAAAGAATTTAGAATTCTGATCCCCATCTTTCAGCCAACTCTTCTTGGCCATATGGGCAAGCCGGGTTTCCTCTCTATCCATCCAGGTTAGAAGTTCCATCTTGGAAGCCAACAGATCATTTTCGTCCTCAGCATTATACGAGCTTTGAAGACAATTCTCCAAATAATCAATACGAGTTTCCAAGTCCTTGATGATCACACCAGTCTTACCAAAAACACTCTTATTCCATTCTTTTAAAGCCACCTTTACCCGTTTCAATTTAAAGGACAAATTTGTTAACCCGTGACCAAGGCTCTGGCGCTTCCACACCCCTTCCACAAAACTATAAAAATCACTGTGATGAGTCCACATAAAATGAAAGCGAAAAGGACTAGGACCATACCTGAACGGGTCCTCCCCAGATTGGATAGCCAAAGGAGAATGATCCGAGGTAGTACGCGCCAAAACCTGATAAAAAACATTAGGAAAAGAGTTAAGAAAGTTAGTATCCATGAAACAACGATCTAACCTTGACCAACTGCGAGCTAATCCGCCTTGACCATTACACCAGGTCATTTTCGGGCCTTTAAAGCACATATCTATAAGGCCACAAGAATGAATGCACTGATTGAAATCTTCCATGGCTGTAAAAGGTCGAGGACGGCCACCAATTCTTTCCGAATCATCTTTAATAATATTGAAGTCCCCGCAAATGACCCACGGCATACTAGCAATCCTCATTGTTTCCAAGTCCGCCCAAAGAGCTTTCCTTTCCATTTGAGTACACTTTGCATAAATAATGGTGAGAAGAAAAACATGACCATTCTCCTCAACTTTCACAGTAATAAACTGGTTAGAGCCTGCAACCCATTGAACCGACACCCCCGACTTCCAAAGTAACCAAATTTTCCCTCCAAGCACCTCATTAGTGACAAAGAAATCACAATTGAGCCGTCCCAAGTAAAGCGGAATTCTATCCTCTAACAAAAAAGGCTCAGCCAAAGCTAAAATATTAGGGCGATAAGTTTTTAGAATTTTCCTCAACCGCATATAAGAAGTGCCAAAGCCTCTAATATTCCAGAAAATAAAAGGACTAATCATAAATTAAGTTTGGAAGGCCGAATTACCGCCCTGGTGGAGCTCCTTCTGTTAATTTTATCCACAGGCTTATTGGGACCCTCTGAATCGGTGCTGTAGTCCTTATTCATGTCCTCCTTTAATTTATCTCTTTCACTTTCTTGATCGGAATGGGAAACATAAATCATATCCGTATATCTTTCCTCATCTAACACCTTGAGTTTTTCCCTTTGTGCAACCACGTTAGGCCCTTCCAAATTATCAAGATCGGTATTCACATTTTCACAGGACCCCAAAACCGGCCTATGAAAATCCGCTTGATGTCCATTAAAATCCAAAACAGGATCCTTCTCTAACTCCTGCACCTCACTCAAATGGACTTGCTGCGTTTGTATTGCACCCTGCAGGCCCAAGATCTCCACTTGCATATCAAATTCCTGACCTTCACCTACACCATCCGGCCCACTCAAAATTCTGCAATCTGCTTCTTCTTCATGCACGTCCTGGATCAAATTCTGCACCTCGTCATGAACACATTTCAAACTCTGAGCAACCAAAGAACCTCCAGCTTCCTTTTCAACAATTTTCTCAATAACCGAAAAACCTCCTGCTTCCTTGTCACCAGTTTTCTCACTTGCCGAAAGCCCTCCTACAGCATTCACAGTGTTTACACCGGGTGCAATCCCATCAGATTCACTCGGCTTGGCATTTATTTCTTCCACTTTAAAGCCATCGGTTTCAGTTGGCTTAGTAATTAGTTCTTCCACTTTAAACCCTTCTTTCTCCATATTTGTTTTGACACCTTTATTAACCCAAACCAAGCTGCCCTTCCCTCTTTTACTCTAGTCATTACCTCGACGACAGGTCTTCAAATTATGGCCTTGGCATCTGCAGTTAGAACAGTAAGCGGGCAACGTTTCATACACTACCCCTTGCCGTCGACTTCCAGGTAAACCAGGACTGCCTATCCAAAAGTGTAGAATAGGATCCTTTGATGCATTAACCTCAAGACACACCCTTGCTCCATCTGTTCGGGTTGCGCACTTCGTCGAATTATCACGGTGAATGAATCTCCCAATCGGTGCTGTCAAAACCTTAAGAATTGAAGCATGGAAAAAATTTGGAGGAAGTCCTGGTAAAAAGACCCAAACCGGAACAACAGGGGACTCAAAGCTTTCATCAAAGTCTGGTTTCCAGACAAAAGGCCGGTATGGACAACCATTAACGTCACAAGAGTCTCTTGAAAGTGCTTTATTGAAGTCTTCCTCGTTGGACATCCGGACAAAAACATGGCGCGGTTGCTGCATGGAGGAGACGACTGGCATGCTGGACAGACCCCATCTAGATCGAATGAACACACGGATATCATCAAGTGAAGGTCGTGGGCGGAGGAATTTGATCACCATTGAGTATTGGAAAGGAGTAGCAGTGCGCTCAATCTCCTCTGCCGAGAAGTGAAAAATGATTTCTCCATCTACTATCTTTGGAGGACGAAAAGCCACCTCCATCTCAGGCAGGGGCTGTGGAACGGCCGAAACCAGATCAGCGAAGGACCTGTGGGGGCCAGCCGGAGGCTGCAAAACCCCGTCGGCGGCCATGCAAAACCACGTAAGGGTTCAAACCCTAGCAGAGCGAAAAGAACGTATATATGGAAAGTTTTTTGAGAGCGTTTAAGAAAAGCATATTAAGAGCTAAATTTTATTCATTCTAGGAAAACGATGTAACCTATTTCCTAACTATGCTTGATTGTCTATGCTAATTTAAGGCAATTCTCTCTTTGTTTGTCTGATTTATTCTTAGTTTATTGCTTCTAATTAACTGGCCATTGATTAGATGATATTTAATCTTGTGATTTGCTATCGAAAGAGGGAATCATAGGGTAGATTTTGAATATTTCAGCATAGGTAAGTATAGAGATCGAAAGACTTGTATGAACCTATGTAGTAATTAAATCATTGGTCTTATTACTTTCTTGTTTTATGAATTTGCATATTCTTGTGTGAATTAATGAACAAGAAAATTTCCAATTGACTATTGAAAGAGGCTGTTGGATGGATTAGATATTTGCTAATGAACAAAAAGAATTAAATTAAATTAGCTGGATGAGAAAAGCATAGTGGAGAATTAGGTGAAATCGATTTCCTAGAAATTTTCTTTTCCATTAATTTGATCTTCGAACATCAGTTTTATTTCCTTTGCATATTTCTCTTTGAGTTGATCTAGTTTAATTTACAGCTACAAAAAAATCTTAGTGATTCCTCTAGATAAAATTGAGATTAGTATAATTTTGGTATTTGGCAAAAGTAAGGTACCAATCCCTGAGGACGATACTCTTCTTATCACTTTATTATAAAACTACGATACTGTGCACTTGCAGTTTTACACCGATCATCGAGCAAGATGCAGAAGAGAAGTTTGCTTGACGCGCGCTCGACACGCCCCTCGAGTGAACATGCATTTTTTAGGATTTTTCGTTGTTTAACTATATATATGATGTTTGACATCATATGGCCGTACGGTTGATTTATGAGTGAACACAGTGGACGTACTGTGTTGAGATCCATCATTGTAGTGTGATATTCTTCAGTAATAAAATCCTCTGCAGCTCCCGTGGACGTAGGCAATTTGCCGAACCACATAAATCTTGTGTCATGTGTGATTACTTTTCTCGTTTCATATTTTCTTTTCAATTCATTGTCATCGCTTTTCACAACAATTGGTATTAAGAGCCAAGGTTCGGATCTGAGGAGAAACGATGGCTGGAGATGAATTGAAGGCATCGGGGATCGAGAAGTTTGATGGCACGGATTTTGGATACTGGAGGATACAGATAGAGGACTACCTCTATGGGAAGAAACTTCATCTTCCACTATTGGGGAAGCAACCAGAGAAGATGGATGATGCTAATTGGAACCTGTTGGATCGACAGGTTCTGGGGATTATTCGATTAACCCTGTCGAAATCCGTTGCACACAACGTCATCAAGGAGAAGATGACTGCGGATCTCATGGCGGCTTTGTCAGGTATGTATGAAAAGCCGTCAGCAAATAACAATGTACATTTGATGAAAAAGTTATTCAATTTAAAGATGGCAGATGGTACGTCTGTTGCACAACATCTGAATGATTTTAAGACTATCACAAATCAATTGTCGTTTGTTGAAATTGAATTTGATGATGAAATATGTGCACTGATACTATTGGCTTCACTGCCAAATAGTTGGGAAGCCATGAGAATGGCTGTTAGTAATTCTGCTGGAAAATCTAAATTAAAATATAATGATATTCGTGATTTGATTTTGGCTGAGAAGGTGCGCAGGAAAGATTCAGGCGAGACCTCGGGTTTGAGCTCAACTCTAAATATTGATTCTCGAGGGAGATCACACGACAGGAACTCAAACAGAGGAAGATCAAAATCAAAGTATAGGGGCAAGAGGAAGTCGAGGCCTGGTCAGCAGGCAACTTGCTGGAATTGTGGCAAAGCTGACCACATAAAGAAGAACTGTAAAAACCCTAAGAAGACAGAGAATGATAGTGCTAATATGGTAACTGAAGAAGTACATGATGTACTATTGTTTACAGTTCATAGTCCAGCTGATGACTGGATACTGGATTCAGGGGCTTCCTTCCATACATCTTCCCACCGGGAGCTAATGCGGAACTATGTTGCAGGTGATTTTAGGAAGGTGTATTTGGCTGATGGTGAGGCTTTGAATGTAGTGGGGATGGGAGACATTGATATTGCACTCCCTGACAAGAACAAATGGACCTTGCAAAAGGTCAGGCACATTCCTGAGTTGAAGAAGAACCTTATTTCTATTGGGCAGCTCGATGAGTCTGGTCATTCAGTGGTGTTCTCAGATAGCACCTGGAAGGTCACAAAAGGGGCATTGGTACTAGCTTGGGGTAAGAAAACTGGTACACTATATATGACTACTGGTTTGATTGACACTATTGCTACTACCGTTGCAAAGAGCACAACAGATTTGTGGCATTGCAAGCTTGGCCATATGAGTCAGAAGGGTATGAAAGAACTTCTGTCTAGAGGCAAGCTACCAGAACTGAAGTCAGTTGATCTCAGCATGTGTGAGAGTTGTGTTATGGGAAAACAAAAGAAGGTCAGCTTCTTGAAAAGTGGTAGGACGCCTAAGACAGGAAGACTTGATCTTGTGCACACAGATGTGTGGGGTCCTTCCCCAGTGGCATCTCTTAGAGGTTCTCACTACTATGTTATGTTTATTGATGACCATAGTAGGAAGGTATGGGTTTATTTTTTAAAGCATAAATCTGACGTATTTAATGTTTTCAAAATCTGGAAAGCCAGGTTTGAGACAGAGACAAGCTTGAAACTGAAATGTTTGAGGTCTGACAATGCTGGTGAGTATGTCGATGGCGGGTTCAAGGAGTATTATGCAGCTCTGGGTATTAGAATGGAGAAGACCATTCCTGGGACACCACAACAAAATGGAGTTGCTGAGCGTATGAGCAGAACCATTAATGAGCGTGCTAGAAGCATGAGATTGCACGCTGGACTACCACCCCCTTTCTGGGCAGATGCAGTCAGCACTACCGTTTACTTGATAAACAGAGGGCCATCAGTTCCACTGGATTGTGGATTGCCCGAGGAGGTTTGGAGCGAGAAATAGGTTAAATTTTCTCACCTTAAAACTTTTGGTTGTCTTTCTTATGTGCTAATTGATTCTAATGCTCGTAGTAAACTTGAGGCTAAGTCAAAGAAATGCTATTTCATTGGCTATGGAGACGAGGCATTTGGCTATTGTTTCTGGGATGATCAGGGCTGGAAAATCATAAGAAGTAGGAATGTGATTTTCAATGAGAAAATTATGTACAAGGATAAGTCTAGCACAACTTCTGCAGTAGCTCCTCAGGAGTCCGAATTTGTAAGATTGGATGACCCACCAGAGGTCAAAATGCAGTGTAGAGATGTGAGTGACGGGGAGAGTGGGTCCAATGCACCCATTCCTATTATTCCGCAGGCAGTTTCAGAACCGTCCACTCCTACAGTTGCAGTTCGTAGGTCAGGTAGGACTATACATCCTCCACAGCATTTCTCACCTACTTTGAATTATATTATGTTGACAGATGGTGGAAAACCGCAGAGTTACGAAGAAACCTTGCAAGATAAAAATTCTAGCAAGTGGGAGCTGGCCATGAAAGATGAGATGGATTCCTTGTTAGGGAATCAGACATGGGACTTGACAGAACTTCCATCAGGGAAGAAGGCATTACACAACAAGTGGGTGTATCGGGTGAAAACTAAGCATGATGGTAGTAAAAGGTACAAGGCTAGACTTGTTGTAAAAGGCTTTCAGCAGAAACAGGGTATTGATTACTCTGAGATTTTTTCTCCTGTGGTGAAGATCACAACCATCAGGATGGTACTGGCTATGGTTGCTACTGAAGATCTATTCTTGAGCAGTTAGATGTGAAGACAGCTTTTCTTCATGGAGACCTTGAAGAAGACATCTACATGCACCAGCCTGAGGGGTTTGTGGTACAGGGAAAAGAAGGTTCAGTTTGCATATTGAAGAAGAGCTTGTATGGCCTGAAGCAAGCTCCTAGACAATGGTACGAGAAATTCGATAACTTCATGCATAGTGTAGGGTACATTAGATGTCAGGCAGATCACTGTTGCTATGTCAAGCATTTTGACAATTCTTATATTATTCTGTTGTTGTATGTGGATGACATGCTTATTGTAGGGCTAGTATTGATGAGATCAATGATCTGAAGAAGCAGATGTCAGAGCACTTTGCAACGAGGGATTTGGGAGCTAAAAAGCAAATCCTTGGCATGAGAATTGTCAGAGATAGAGTTAGAGGTACGTTGAGACTCTCACAGGCTGAGTATGTGAAAAGGTACTCAGCAGGTTCAATATGGACAAGGCCAAACCACTTGGCACACCCTTGGGAAGTCACTTCAGACTCAGGAAGAATCAGTCACCTGAGTCAGAGGAGGAACAAGATTACATGAGTAAGGTTCCTTATGCCTTAGCTATTGATTCACTTATGTATGCTATGGTTTGCACAAGACTGGATATTGTCCATGCAGTGGGAGTTGTGAGTAGATACAAGAGTAACCCAGGAAAGCAATATTGGGAAGCAGTGAAATGGATTTTGAGGTGCCTAAAGGGTTCCTCAGAAACCATTTTGTCTTTCTCTGGAGAGAGCTTGGAGGTGTAGGGCTTTGTTGATGTTGATTTAGCTGGAGATATTGATAGCAGAAAGAATACCACGGGCTTTGTTTATACACTTAGTGGTACTGCAGTGTCATGGGGTTCTAATCTATAGAAAACATTTTCTTTGTCCACTACAGAAGCTGAGTATATTCCAGTGTCAGAGGCTGCAAAGGAGATAGTATGGCTACAGGGCTTCTTGGAGGAGTTGGGTAAAAAGAATCAGAAAGGCACTCTCTACAGCGATAGTCAGAGTGCCATATTCCTTGCCAAGAATCCAGCATTCCATTCCAGGACCAAGCACATTCAGATCAGGTATCACTTCATATGATTATTGTTAGATGACGGACAGTTGTTATTTGAGAAGATTTGTGGAAGCAAAAACCTTGCTGATATGTTGACAAAGGGTGTTACACTTGAGAAATTGAAGTTGTGCGTAACTTCAGTTGGTCTTCTAGCATGAAGATACGGGCAGTGAGTTGCAGAGGTGGAGGATATCATGTTTGAGCAAGACGATAATACAGTGAATGTACCAATCTCCAAGTGGGAGAATTGTTGAGTACTGTGGAGTTTGGTCCACACCGCTCTAGTGGAGGCATTGGCTGCTTAAGCGAAGTCAGGTAGAGTTGAATGCTCGATGTCAGTTTGATAGTGAACTCGAGCAAGATGCGGAAGGGAAGTTCGCTCGACGCACGCTCAAGTGAACATGCATTTTTTAGGGTTTTCCGCCATTTAACTATATATATGATGTTTTACATCATATGGCCGTACGGTTGATGTATGAGTGAACATAGTGGACGTACTTTGTTGAGATCCATCTTTGTAGTATGATATTCCTCAATAATAAAATCCTCTGCAGCTCCCACAGACGTAGGCAATTTGTCGAAACACGTAAATCTTGTGTCGTGTGTGATAGTGTGATTGCTTTTCTCGTTCCATATTTTCTTTTCAATTCATTGTCATCGTTTTTCACAACATGATGTTCTAGAAAATGACATAAAGTTTACAGTTAGAATGTCTTTCCCTCATTTTAACTTATTAATAAAAAACTGAAGCTGATTACCTTGAACTTCTAACTGCTTGATATTTCACACTATGTAGAAAATTTTGGTGTGTATTTTTGGTCTGAGTTACTTAGACAATACTATTCTACAATATTTACCTTGAATGTTGGACTTGCCCACCGTTCCCATAGCTTTTTCCATACCGGTTTGGAGACCATGTTCGTCCCACCCCGTACGGCCTCTTCGTGTGATGCATATTTCAAATACACTTTGTGTAGTGTATAATGATATGCATTATACTTATCGGCCAAATGTGTTACAACCATCTCACGATGGTTGTCTCTCGACCAATCAAGAACAAAATTTGCCTGCAAATAATTTGTTAACATCAGTACAAGAATTTGTCATCAAACCCAGTGTAATCATGACATATGACTAATCAACCAACTTAAGATAGTGCACTTTTTTAGTAGAAAGTAAAGTCCTACCCTAACACGGTCAATGAGCTCTTGCTTTTCATCTTCGGGTACTAAACTCCAACTAGCATGCCTCATGTCGGCATGTACCTTAATAATCCATGTCAATCGGCCCGTGAATATTGATGCATTCTCACATGATGGCCCTCATTGACCTTCTTGTATAACCAGAGGGATCTTACCCACCTTCCTAAGTCGTTCAAATAACGTGCCCTTAGCTGGCCCTCGACCTCATTTCTTGCTAGATCGATCTACATCAAGACATCAATTTCAGTTAAACCCAATCACCTTATTTGCTTACAGCCACCAGGAAAATATAATTAAAAAGGTGTACACAAGACCTAATGGCTAACACATCAAATATTGCGTTGAGGCTAAAAAATTCTAGGTTAGTTGCATTACATACCATTTTCTTGCTGCCCCTGTCCAATGGCTACAACCAAAGCCTCTTGTGCCCCCGCACCTCCAACATCCTGCGTTGATTTGTTTGACTCTGGCTCATCCCGCAGTGTGGTTCTCAGCGGCAACACTTCTGCTTCTAAGCTGTTAGCAATGAGAGGTGGGTCGTGTGGGACTCGGCCCCCCCGAAACTTCACTGACCTCACCCTCATTGCCTTTGCTCATATTAATCAGTTATAATATCAGTTGTGTAATTGCAAAGGATATGTAAAAACCCATTCTGATTACATGCTATTTAATGTGCTGTAGGTCATGTATTTGCATATTTCATGGTTTAACACATTTACAAAGTGCCATAATATTTTACTAATTGTAAGCATACTGAAGCCACACCACCTACCTAATGCCTCTGGTAATCAAATGATATTATGGGTTCCTTTTATAATCCACATTTTATCTTACTTCCTTTGTTTCCAGCTGAGACAACAACCCAAAATGATTTAACTTTTCTAGAAGACATGCATGTGTTCCTTTTTATGAGAATGAGGTGACAGACTAACCTGATTTTCCATTCCAATCACAGATAGAAAGCCATGTTTCATAAATATTGTCATGTTCATTTAAACCCATTGCTTATAGCCACTGGAATGGCATTATAAATTAATTATGATTATATTGTCATACTAACTGATGGGTCGAGTCAACTTAGTAACCACAGTTCAAAATCTAATTTTCAAGGGTTAGATATGAAGGACAATAAAATACTTTAACTCCAAGGCTACCTGCTATTGTTAAAATCAGATTTCTAAGTCTACTAAACATCTCATAGACTTAGATTTCATCTACCCTCATTGTTATAATGTAACTATTCATTTGTCTATGTCAAAACTAAACCTTCACTGACCTGTTTTCTACATGCATGGACTTATAATCTCAGTAATTATGTAAAAAACAAAAACTCAGTTAAGTAGATGGCCAAAACAGCCTCTGCAATCCCATTATTCTAATTAATTGACCATACAAAGTTTCCACAACTGAAAACATTAAATTCATAAATGTTTCAATGCTGCATGACTGAAAATTCTCAGATACAGGTGAATGAGATAAAAGTTTGCACAAATGTTTGTTATCGTGACCAAGATAGTTTGAATCTCAACTCCAGTGGATGACAAAATGTAGGGGCATCAAACTAGATTTCCTGCCCGAAACCATCTACCCTCCTGACCACAACATAACCTTTTGTTTTAATTTATGTATGTATTTTTGAACCTTCATGACCACATCTGTACTTTTTATACCATGTGCCAATTAACAAGGCAGATCATCAATTCTCTACAGGCATTGATGTGCAAACAATGCCTGTACATTCCCAAAGGTCTAAGCTTAAATCAACCAATACAAAAAACCCTGAATGGATGCCAATATTCTGACTGACAATAACCACAAAATCAGGTACATACGAACATGACATTATTGTTTCAGATGAACTATTATATCTGAAACCATAACTGCAGCAGCAAGTCTATTGGGCAATATTTAGGTATCTATTTCAATGAATTTGCTAGGCAGGATATGTAATAGTTTTTCAGATAATATGCTAAGTTTATAAAAAAAAGCACATAAATAACTGGAACTGCTCAAATAGAGAATTAGGAGAGATTTGCATTAGGATATGTTACTTTAAGGGCTGAAGATAGTTTGAAATTGAACAAATTCTATGGCAGAAAAGTGTGAAGGGGAATGCAAGTAGATTCATTTGAGTTACATCTACCCTCATCACATCCTTCCACAGGCATAGAAACTATGCATAACTAAGTGAAGATTAACCTCTCCATCTTTATCTCGATTTTATACCATGTGCCAATTAAATTTGTGCCAACCTGTGTTTTCTACAGGCAGCCATGTAGGAAGGATGTGATGATTGATTAGTACTTAAGCTTGAATCAAGTGGTAGCTATAAAAAATATTCTGAAATTAATAGCAACTACTCGCACATACCTAACCATTAAAATATGTAGAAGACAATATACTATGCATTTTGATGAAAGCAAAGACTTGTGATACCACATGTAGTCTTATGCAACTCATTGTAGTATACCTCTGCAACTCAAAATGCAGGATAAAGAATACGTATTAAATATTCTTGCAACAAGTTTTCAAAAAGAAGTATTTCCATATTGGAAAACCTCAGACAAAGGTGATAGATAGAAAAGCTGGAGGTGTAGTATAGTCAAAAGAGTCTATTTTGAAAGTGAACTCCAGTCGGTAGGAAAGAAGTCAGGTTCATGATACTAGATTGATGATTGACTTAAACTGCTACACTCATGATATCCTAGGTAGAAGAAATGACATTAGTATACTGAAACCAACATCCAGGTTGCTGGCCTGTGTAAACTGGTGCATCAACTCATTGCAAAAAATACAAAGTCATAGAATAAAGTAGTTGATATGTAATAGGTTATCCACATTTAAGACAGTTAAAAAAATAAGGAATGGTAAGCATGGAAGCTATATGCTTGGACAGAAGTCCATGAGAAACTGATTTCCCCACTGTATATACCGTGAAGAAGATGTGCAAAGAAAATGAAAAATGAAGTAGAAGAGAAGAAGCAGGTGCTTGCAAATCAGACTTTACCAAACCAGATGCTAGAGCTGGATTCCCTTGATATGCAGGGAAGGCCATAGTAGCTCAAAGCCTTGGATCTTGAAGGAGTTCAAAGTGTGTAGTGCGTAACTGAAGTAGAGGGAAGCAACTCAGAACCAAATAAGACTTTGTTCTGATTCAGGATTGTGCGCCAGCTGTCCCCAAATATCTTACTTTGGCAGCTTGTCAGGCAGATCATCAAATCAAACAAATGACGCCTTTTCCCATCTAAAAATTGACTATCCCGCCCTTGCACTTCTTCTCCCGCCCCTTACATATTACCAGCATCCTGATCTTACCCTTACACTGCAAACAATTAAATACTCCAATTAGTTAAGTTTTGTTATATTTTATATGCACAAAAAATACATCCTACTCAGGTCCAACATTATTTTAGGAATAACTTAACAAATTGTTCCTATTTTGACTCCTTGAACCGGAAAAAAATTGTTGCACTTAGGCAAATTATGTCACCAATAATACCATCAATATTAAACAATGCTTTTTAACATGAATAACGAATCTATTCCAATCAATATTTACTCAACAGTTATAATAGCCTCTGTGAGCATCCTGTTTTGAATATCAGGCTCAGAATTATACAACACATTTGAATACTCCCTATTGTTACATATCAATTGGGTGCAAACATGTTTAGTTTGCATGGCTAAATTTGCTCATTTTTAAAAGTGCAAAACTGTGATATCTCTACACATGAAAACTAGAACTTTCTGTAAAGGCTTTTTTGTTACTCATTATGTGCCAAAATTCAGTCAACAACTCTTTATCAAGTTGGTTCCAATATTTCATTTAATTTGTGGGTCTGTTGGCACATTAATTTCCTGGATATGGGGTTGTATTCATATTCTAGAATTGCATTTTCCAGTTTTGACAAAACTCCGACATGGGTATTGTGTTAGGCAAATCATTCTCCACTCTTTTAGGTGCTTCCCAACACCACCACCAAACTTTTCCAGCACATATTGTGAAAACAACATGGATGGCTAAACCATGACCCAACTTGTTCATGAACAAAAAGAAAATATACACCTAATTAATAGAAATGCCAGAGTTCAAGAGGGAGAAGAGGGAAAAATGACTACTATCCTGATTTTCAAGGAACCAGGGACTAAGCTTTTCTTCATCCCCAGCATTCGTCTCGTACTCAGTGGGCAGCTCCTCCATTCTCATCCTCAAGTTCATTATAAGGAATGAAGAATTCCTTATTTTCAGTAGTGATCCTAATCCTGCACAAGTGAAAACCAGAACATTAAAACCAGGGTTCTTGCATGCTGTAGAAGTAGCTAAAACTCACTGTATTCCTACTGAAATGTATCAGGAAGCATTTCCAATAAGCTTAACTGGACTCAACCAGAACAAGTGTTCCTCCAATACTGTAAAATGGAGCCTTTTCCATTGTCCCCAGAGTAGTCGAGCCACTAGACTTTGTTGTATTACACGTAGGGGTTTGTAGAATCTTTTGTGTTCAGATTTTCTGAAATCTGTACACAAAGTCAGATTTCAGAAATGAGCAACATTTTACCCAATTTTGTATCAGCTGTAGACTTCTAAAACAAGTTTGCACTTATTACAAAAAAGCATGAATGTTGTAAGAAATTTCACCCATTAAATGCAAAACACTTGGATGTTGCACATGGTCGATACTTAGTTAAAAACTATGCATTCTAAACTTGTGTGGCCAGTTTCATGATACCTAGCCAAAACCCTTATATAGTTATAAGAAACTCTAACCACTAGTCTTCTTCTTCTCAGAGGTGAACTAATTAGAAAATATTTTGTCGTAATTTGGAGTTAATGACTTCCACATAATGCAAATAAAGAAAATCTGGGTTTGTTGCATGAGTACACTTTATGACTCTATAAGCTACTAACTATATGCTTGAAT
Organism: Carya illinoinensis; assembly: GCF_018687715.1. Lineage (NCBI taxonomy): Eukaryota > Viridiplantae > Streptophyta > Magnoliopsida > Fagales > Juglandaceae > Carya > Carya illinoinensis. The sequence continues at coordinate 7,863,176 of NC_056755.1, read as the reverse complement.
GAATGGAAAAGCAATCCCAAATTGTCATCACACATAAGGAGGCGTAGCTTGTTTTACAAATCTGAATAATATTAAGTTACATATAGTGATTTCAATAACTACACCGATGAAGTCCATCGGAAAATTTGGAATGCACAAAAACAAGCGGGAGCTGGAATTAAAAATCTTCTCCCTCCTCCTCATTCAGCTCATACTCGGCCTCGCTGTTAGAGTTACCATCGACACCTACATCATCCAGTCTCAACTCATCGTCATGTAGTTCATCATTAATCAATACATCATCATCAACTTCTGGTATTGGTTCTCGACCCATGGATATGGAAGTTGGATCAACAAGCAAATGGTCTGAGTCATCTCGATTTAATGGCTCAGTCATGGCTGCCCCACTCTGGAGAATAGGGGGATAATTGTTAGTGTTATTGTCACCATCATCATTTGAGTCACCATTTGATGCTTCATCATCGTCAATCCCATCATCAACAATAGTATTTGCATGAATGTTGTAAACATTCCTACTTGTCATTTTTTGGACTACCTGCCAACTTCCCCCAATATCGGATCATTAAGATAAAAGACTTGATTTGCTTGGTCGGCAAGGACGAAAGGTTGATCTTTATACCATGTCCTAGAAGTATTGACTACCGTCATTTTGTCCCTAACACGTATCCCCTTCTCGGGTTGCCAATGTCATACCAAGCGCATTGAAAGAGATATACCAAACACCAACCCATGTAGCGCAATTCCAAAATATCATGTAACACACCGTAGAAGTCAACATGGGATCCCTGATGCTCGCCATGCACAACCACCCCACTGTTTTGGCTGCGGCGATGCCTTTCCCTCTCTTTCATATGAAAGCGAACACCATTCATTATGCATCCGGCATAAGATGCGACCCATGGATCTGGACCACATTAAGACATATATCTCATCTATTACCACATCCAGTCTAACTGAACGAACCTCTCGAATCTAGTTAACAAAGAATATATATGCTGAATTAGTTATATGTGTTTAATGAGAATAAAGTAGTTACAACAATGCAAACGGTTTCGTATCTTACTCGTGATCTGAACCAAGATGGGAATTGATTCTGGTGCGTTTGGTCGATATTCTGAGGCTCCTCTTCTTGGATCTTCTTATAGTGCTCCCTATCAATATATGTGACACGATCATTCCCCATGAATGAGATAAGTGATATAACACATGATAATTGTTTTGTATTTAAGTAATAGATGATTGACTTACTCAATGTATTGCTCAATCTCCGAGCAATTATTAAGTATATACCATCGGGTATTGACCAATAGTGTGTCTGATAATTTGTGGGATCTTGCTATTCCCAAAGGTCTAAGCTTTTGTGAGAACATAGATAAACTTTGCTCATTTCCCGTATCAGTTGTGCCAATACGAACATCAATGTTTTGTTCCTCGCGATTGTATCTAGTTTCAATATTATGGAGGTACATAGAGCAAAATTTCAGGCACTCGATATGCATATATGCCTAAGCAATTGAGCCCTCTGGCAGAGCTCTATTGCGGACGTACCTCTTGAACTTCCCTAGATACCTTTTGAAAGGGTACATCCACCTGTATTGCACAGGTCCTGCCAGAAATGTCTCATCTGGCAAGTGAATGGCAAGGTGCACCATGATATCAAAAAAAGCTGGAGGGAATATCATATCATTTCTAATTTGCAGAGAATGATGGGAATATTAGCCTGAAGAGATGTCAACACTGATAAGTTCAAAGTTTGAGAACACAATTCTTTGAGGAACGAGCTCAAATCTATTAAGGCTTGACATACATCAGACCGTAAAAACCCACCAATGACAACCGGCAAAAGTGATTGCAAGAAGACATGATAGTCATGGCTTTTCATTCCACTGATCTTTCCATCACTAGCATTCACACAACGGGCAATGTTCGATGCAAATCCATTAGGAAATTTCACTTTTGACACCCAATCATAGAAAACTCTTCGTTCGTATGAATTTAACATATAGCAACCAAGACTCATACTTACTCGGTCCCCAGCATGTTGTAAATGCAATTCCTTCCTTATTCCAAGATTTTCCAAATCCCTATGGGCATTGGGAGAGTCCTTAGTTTTTCCTTCAATATTCAGCAATGTTCCCAAAACGCTATCGCAGATGTTTTTCTCAATATGCATGACATCAAGGTTATGTCTCAAGGCCAAGTCTAACCAATATGGAAGCTCAAAGAAGATAGATTTTTTGGTCCAATTTAGTTGATTGGGCATTCACTTCCTCTTCGAAGAAGCTTTACCAAACTGGATATGGTTGGAGACCTCACATAATTGTTGTATCAAATCCTTTCCCTCGACCCTTGATGGTTGGAGTCCATGCTCTTCGCACCCATTGAAAGCATTCTTTTTCTGTCTCCAACTATAATCAGGTGGCAACCACCGTCGATGCCTCATATAGCAATGCTTTCGCCCATATACCAACCACTATGAAGGACAAGCCATCTTGCCCTTTGTGCTCCACCCAGAAAGATTGGCGTATGCAGGGAAGTCATTGATAGTCCAAAGTAGTGCTGCATGTAAGCTAAACATTTCCCTACTGTACGCATCAAACGTCCGAATACCCTCTTCCCATAGTTCCTTCAACTCATCAACAAGAGGATGCAAGAAAACATCAATATCATTCCCTGGTGACTTAAGGCCAGGGATTAGTAACGACAAGATGGTGTATGGATCTTTCATACATGACCAAGGGGGCAAGTTGTAAGGCACAAGTAGTACTACCATATACTGTACGGCTTACTCATGTTATTGAATGGGTTAAACCCATCACTCACCAAACCGAGTCGAACATTGCGAGGATCTTGGGAAAAGGCAAGATGTTTGTTATCAAAGTCTTTCCATGACTTTGAATCTGCTGGATGTCGCATGCATGATGGATCGTCAACATGTGCATCGACATGCCATCTCATGGCTCGGGCAGTCTTTGTTGACATAAATAGCCTCTGCAAGCGTGGCTTCAAAGGGAAGTATCGAAGAACCTTTTGTAGTACCATTCGTTGCTCACTTGTGTTTACAACCCACCTAGATACAGAACATTTAGGGCAAGCATTTAACGATGCATTTTCTTTCCAAAACAACACACAGTCATTTGGGCACACATGTATCTTGTCATAACTGAAGCCCAAGCCACGTTCTAAGCGACGAGCATCGTTATATGAATCTGGGAAATGAGCGTCAGGAAATGCAGCATGCAAAAGCTTGAGTACCATGTCAAAGGACTTCACGATCCAACCACCTATGCTCTTGATGTAAAGCAACTTGATGATGAATGATAGCTTCGAGAACTTCGCACATCCAGGATAAAGTGGCCTTCATGCGTCGGCAACCAACTCCTCAAAATTATAGTTGGTTGGAGCATCAGAGGTGGACCCGGCATCAAAGTTGTTTGCATTTCCATCATTGCTACCTGAATTATCCATGAACAACCCATGCATCTCATCGACATCATCCATGTAGTGATTGGAAGGAGATGCATCATCATCTTCATCTTCAAAGAATGTAGAATTTAGGATCGGATCCTCTTCTCCATGAAAAATCCATATTGTAGAGGTTGGATAAATCCCTCTTAAAAACAAATGATCTTCCACGATACGAATAGAGTGGAAAGCTCTATTCCAGCATCTCTTACATGGACACCTAATCTGATTCGGTGTCGATGAATGTGCTTGCGCCATGGCTAAGAATTGTCGAACACCTTGATCATACTGAGTGGAATGCAGTCTATCTTCAATATGCACCCAAGACTTATCCATCTTATGTATCAAGGTGAATTAGCAGCAAAAGGCTAATTAGGACAGCTTTGGCACATGGACATAATGACCTTTGAATAGAAAATTAAATGATATTAGTCTTCTATCATAGCATGATGAGCTTTGTATACTGGAATACCATCGTAAATTCTACATTAATTAACTCGCACAGTGCTGTAAACCAGTAGTAGTATCTGAAAATTCTTATAATCACAATAACTAAGTGATATTTCATTAATGGGTTTGTCACATTCCAAGGATAAGCTAAAGCATATGGAATCATATACTTGTGACCTAGTATATGATTCCAAACCCACAAATATGACTAATGTTTATGCTTCCAATAGTCATATTCTATTGGAATTGATGAATTATACATACGAACGCATTATTTTCATAATGTACCCTGAAACTGCAATAAAGTAGTGCAGTACGTATACCATGCCATACCAAAAGCTAATTCAATATATTTTCCACAATCAATTAGATGCCACAATTATGGATAGTTTGAGACTGGTTAACTACTTAACTACCTTAAGCAATGTAGGTAATTTTAAATCCCAAATTCCAACATAAATTTGGGATGTTTTAGCAAGGTATAAAATTATATCCATAGCTGCTTCTTAGAATTAGTTAACAAAGAGAAATTAAGGTCTATATGTACTCACCATGGAGAAGAGTACATATGGTAAGTGGTAGGTTATCCATGGTTTAACAATAATAGGAACACATTTCGAATAGAATCAACTATTCAGAGGAGGCAAGGATAAGGACATAAGGGCATTGCAATAAGTAATTCTTTTCAGTATTGAATACATTAATTTATAAAAATTAAGGGCTTCACCAATTAAATATTGTAGACTATTCATCTAGGGAGTAATTTTGGTGACTAAAGATTTAGACTATTAGGAGGGGTTAAGCACAACTCGGGATCAAATTATATATTTGAGTTAACAGAAGTCTAGGTTTAGGGATTGATCATATAGTTACCACATGTGAGATTTTTTCTAAAAGACTTTAACATCTCTTGATGTAATAGTTCCCAAGACAGAGAATTAATCGAAATCTGAAGTATTGTTGTTGGTTTTGGGATAAACTTAAGTGGATGGAAGCTACATGGGAGGAGTTATACCTACTTATATTGCTTACAACAACAAAACTAATAGTTTAGCATTGTATACAAAGGACTTTTAATAAAAAATGCAACTAGGGTGGTGTCCAACATGAACTGTTTTATGGTGAATGCCTCTGTGTTAAACAAATGAGATGCTCGACTACTATTGGATTCATACTGTGAATTTACATATCCTAGAGTTTAGTGATGAACAATTTCACCACTAATTGGGTAAAATCCTACTGAGTTTGAAGGGATTTCCCAGCAAATGAAGGTTGCAATTGCAGGTATATTGAGACATGTAACCCAATTCTGTTGAGTATGAGATTTGTGCATTTATAAACTAAAATTCATTTCCACAACTGTGAGGTCTGAACATCTAGCTAATCTCATCTTAACGAAACAGTACATGCTGATGGGAACGATAAAAACCAGTTTTGCAAGGATAGAAAAGCCTTACTGTGTAAACACTTCTTTGATAATGGGGGGCAGATCGTTTTATTCCCATTGATTATTATACTGATATATTTAGATCTAACGTATTACATAAGATTATTGTTCTGGTTTACTGTTGGTAGGGATTGCCTTTGCAGTTGTTATTCCATGCAGGAAATAAAAAGGTGGACATCTTTTATCTCTTGTTTTAATGCCCAAAAGACCATGGTGACAATACATGTCATGAAAAGAGTATAGCTTGGATGGATAACACACAAATGTTAGAAATGGACAAGTTATATGAAAGAGGGTTGTGTTCAAATAAATATGAGTGGAAGCAGTTGTTATAAAATGCTGTGATATTGACTAATGGAATGAAGTGAATAAGAGTGGATCTATAAGATAGTCCTTAGGATATGTTTTATCATTCTCATACATTCATTTGCAAGGATGCTTCTCTATGACTTGACGGTTGTTTTATAAGTTGGAGTTGTTATAGCTGAAACAGCTAATGTTGAGTGTAGTGTAAAATCCTAGTCTACATATAATTAATCTTTAGTTTGCGCTAATTGTGCATTGTTCAGTTTTGCATGAAATATGTAATTGGATTGTATTACATAAATCACAAAGATTTAGGAATTCCTCTTTAACGTTTCTTGTCTGAAATATCACAATGGGTATGGTTTCTCATTTATGACACTAATATTGTTGTGGCTAATCTGTCACAGACCAAAGTAAGAACAACAGATACACTGACTAGTTTGGAATGAAGTGACATGACAAAATGCAGTTGAAAAGCATTTATTTACAAAGATTTAAAGGTTGTGAGTGGATTTTAAATACATTTAGAATAGCAAAAGGTAGCAGGCTCAAAGACAGTGAAGGAAAAAAGGATAAGGCAAAAAAATATAGATGATCACAATCTCAAGCGAACATACATTCATTCAACCCTACCAGAAAAAAGAGTCCACAAAGTTAAAAGCATCTAATATCCCCACCACCTCAGTTGCAATGATGCCAGTATTGCTTGGTAGTGGGTTTATTCAAAGCTTAACAAACCACAATTATGTTTCCAGATTTGAAGATAAATTCTATGGCCTGTCTGAGATTCTAGTGCAAAATACAAGTCAGTATATTTGAAGTGGTACTCAATCATGTGTTTGAACGTATGTATTCAAAGATGATGAATGGATGAATGACCGAATCTTAAGCTATCTATTCCACACAAAAGTTATGGGTTTTGTTGAACACAAAGAGTCCATGATACCCAGTTAATTGCGGTGATTAACAAATGATTAACAAATGCAAATAAAATGAAAGAGATGGTTGAGTTTTAGTCTTTAAAAATAGGGCAGATTGAAAGGGCATGCATAATTCAAAATTCAAGCAATGTTCTGATTGATGTGTCGAGAACAAATGCAAAGGGATAGTTTGAGACTGGTTATGCGTGCCCTTTCAATCGCCCCAGATTTGCGGGTGTTGGTTATACGCCGGCAATTGTCCAAAAAAACACCGCTAATTAGTTCGCAGCGTTTTTCTAACGGCGTAACCGTCCGCCGGTATTGGAGGGTCGCTATTTTCATTGTTCCGGCGTTTACGCAAACGCCGGTATTTGTAAATCTCATCAGTGGCGTTTGTATCAATTTAGCGGCATTTCGTGAAACGCCACCACAATAATTAATATTAACAGCGTTTCTTGAAATGTCGCCACTTTATCATTGCCATCCCCTGGCATATACTAGCGGCGTTCCCATAAACACCACTGCTACTACATTACCGATGCATCAATTAAATTGGTAGCATTTATTTAAATGCCACTAATAATACTTTGGCCGCGGCACATTGAATTTGTTAACGACGTTTATTCTACTGCTGCCACTTTTTTAAATAGCGGCGTTACAATAAATGCCGCTGCTAGTAATTTGCTGACTCATCATATAAATTGGCGGCATTTATTTAAATGCCACTAATAGTATCTTAGTGGTGTCACATTGAATAATTTAGTGGCGTTTAACTACACGCCGCCAATGACCTAATTTCCAGCGATTATCTAAACGCCGTCACAAATAACTGCCTGCTCGTCATATAATGTGGCGGCAGTTCTTTAAATGCCACTAATAGTACTTTGGAAAATTTATTAACGGCGTTTATCTAAACAACGCTAATTTTTAAAATAACAGCGTTAACATAAACACCACAGCATTACGTTGCCAGCGCATCATATAAATTAACAGTGTTTATTTAAATGCCACTAATAGTACTTTGACGGCACATTGAATTTATTAACGGCATTTATCTAAATGCCACCATGAGTTTATTGCCACCACATTGCATAAATTAACAACGTAATGTAAACGCCCTCACTAGTTCATTGTTGGCGCATTTTTTAAATTAACGGTATTATTATAAACGCTGCTACAAAAATGTTGCCAACACATTGCATTAATTAACAACCTTTAGAACACACCAATAATATGATATACCATAATAAAAATATATAATAAATAAATTAATAATAAATATGATATAATGGATCATTATTCATATAATAATAAAAAAAAAAAAACACAAATCACATTACATGAAAGCTCTTATTCATGGATAATTATTTTACTTTACATTGTGTTTGTCGTTAGCTTTCTGACCATTTCTTTCATGGATAGTTCTTCTTCTACCAAAACAACCCAAAACAAGCAAAGGACCACCAGGATTGATCCAATAACTCCACCAGCTAAAAGGTGAGAAGGCATGACATAAGAATTTCTCAAAGTGCGCCCATCATGGATTTGGAATTTTGAATGCTGTAATATAAAAAATTGCAATGCAACCATTAATATCTATCACATGAAAAGTGTAGTTGAGGTTAAAATATTTTAGGACGGAGAAGAATTTATACTTCTCAATATTTTAATATTCCTCAAATTATGTTACAACTAAGCATAATGAACTGTTTGCCGTTATATCATGTATACTATTGACTTCAAACAACTTTTTGAGATATAATTAGTCTCACCATTGTATACGTCTGGCAATCCTTTGAAGAATCCTGTTTTGACAGCCAAAACAAACCAATATATATAAAATTAGAAATCGAAGAATTTTAAAAAAGATAGAAATAGTTGAGATCGTGTACAAGATCTCGACTACTACTTGAAAGTGTTGCATATTTTTCAAGCATGCATTCTTCTGCGTACGTACATACAATTATCGCATTGAATTTTATTCGCGTCATCAAGGTAGCAATTGTTGGGTCCATCGCATTGACACGAAACATGTAGCCAATTAAACTTAAAACCGCATAACAATTCGTTGCGAATCTCTTCGCAGGAAGCAGTTTTTGGATATATTAACGGCCTTCCCTTGATATTAGGGATATTTGCTCTATTCGACAATATTCCTCCACTTGCCTTGGATATGGAAGTCTATCTAGATATTTAACATGTCTATGCATATCATGGGAAGACGATGAAGAGGTTGAAGAATATACTTCGGTGTTAAAGCAATAAGTTGAATTGTTCCAATAAAAGGATGTATTCACTTGCTTTTCACAGCTCAAGAAAACCATAGTAATTAGTAATGGGAAATATGGTGAGTAAAAAAATGGATGCAACCAACTTAAATTACCAGGGATAGAAGCCGAGAAATGATCTCTCTAAATACCCGAGTATACTATTCGAATTGTGCTACCCATTAGTAACTATCGCAGGTTCTCCAAGTAACTTGAAAACCCCTCTCGATGAAGACTCTGTTTCCTGCTCTGTGTCTGTGTTTTTCATTTCCAGTACACCTAAAAAAGCTGATTAATAATAATAATAATAATAATAATAATAATAAAAATTAGCATTGAGTGTAAATTAATATAGGATCGCATTGAATATTCTTACCAATTATTAACGTTTCTGGACAAACATAGCGTGTATATGTCTAATCAAGCATTTCCCTAATAGGCTAATAGCAGATGGTCTGTTTCACTACCTGCATGAACAGTTTTTTGTAATGCATCCTTTTCCTGTTTGTGTTTCATTTCCGTCATTTTTATCTACTTAAATTTAAGTCATATACATCTATATATCAACAAATATGATTAGCAATTGCGAAATTTAAAATGACGAGTAATATTGTATAGGTCCAAATCTCCACACCAGGAACTAGTCCTTTCACCATCTACCACGACAAATTTAGTATGCTCAGAAAACTTCACACCTCGTTACCTGATGTTTTTCCATAATCACAACCCATAAGGTCCTTGGATCTCATTAGAATACCATAGCGCCCACAAACATCCATACTTAGCATTTACAACCATTCCCCACAACCTCTCTCTCATTCTAGTAGTGCTAAAGCCACTTTACCAAAAGGATTCAAGAACACAAGTTCTAAACTCCTAACTCACCCTAAGGAGTCAGAGAATACTTTGGCAAAGCTTACCAAGTGAAATTTAAACTTTTCTCCTATCTCACCCCAAACGAAGTCCCTCTATAGCCTTTCTAGGTGGTTAGCTAAACTCGCTAGAAGCAAAAGTAAGGACATGAAATACTTGGGCAAATTAGCAAGAGTACTCTTGAACAAAGAAATCCTATCACCCTTAGGCAGATCCACCCTGTTCCAACCAGCTAGTCTCCAGTCAACCTTTTCAATAACCCCATCCGAAATATAGCCTTGAAAATGTATGCTTTTATTGCAAGCTATACTAGCCAAGTATGAGAACAGATCAGGATTTGACATGCATATTCAGTGACATGCTAAAAGGGGTAAAGAGGAACGTAGGATGGTAAAGGTAAGGTTAGGCAAAGAGGAAATGAAAATAATATGTTGCCTCCATGAGTCGAGGACTGAAAACCAATGCTCTCAATTCAGCATCTAAACTCTTCTCAGCAACCTAATAATTGAGCTGCATCAAATAATAGAGCAAATTGAGAAGCAGTAAAATAAGCCCACATTCAGGAAAATAATAGAAGCGTAACTTTCAACTAATAATTGGTAAAAAAAACTGGTGCATTGAATTTGCTGGGGGCATGGTAAAGGCACTATGAAGCAGCACACTATTTTCTTCGTATCGCATAAGAAAAGATAGAATGCTCCTCTCCTTTGCTCTCAATACCAACTGAGTTCATGGTAGAAGTCACTGATTCCCAAGAACCCATGCAGGGGAGAGGAATCTGAAAATTTAAGGAGAGGGGTGAACCTACCAACGTGAACTTGAAGATGATACCACCCAATTCTCCAAAAGAAAATCACAGTAGTGAAAAATAGAGAGAAATTAAAATCTGTTGGAATCAGGATGAGAAGGGAAATCTTACCTTCATACGATGATGGCTTCAACGGCCACCCCGTCCCTCGACTTACATGAATTCGAATAAAACACGCATCAAAATAACCAAATAAACTCAAATATACAGCTACGAAAGATGTGTTACTTTGAGAGAGAGAGAGAGAGAGAGAGAGAGAGAGAGAGAGAGAGAGAGAGAGAGAGAGAGAGGGCAAAAGATCATTCAGCACCTTGCAATTTAATTAGAAAGCAAGCGCTATAGTCATCAACTCCACCATCACTTCTTGTCACCGGCCACCAAGTCCTCCAACAACGAACAGAACAACTTATTCATGAGATTGAGAAAAAAATAAAATAAAGCATTTGGGAGAACAAATTAAAGATGGCCTAAACATGGACTCGTGACCTAGGTTTCCTATGATGGAGACCCAAATTAAAGGTCATGAGTAATGTCCACGGAATTAAGGAGATCCAAGAAAGGCATCGACATTCGGTCGCCAAGGTAGATAAATCAAGAAAAATGTTTGAGATCCAATAAACGGAGAATAAAGCTATAAACTACATGAAATCTGGAACTGTGTGAAGGAGAAACTACATGAGGCGCTAATTGGCAACATACAAGAGGCACTAATTGCATAACAGAGGGAAATTTGAATTTTCTGAAATTGTGAGGCAACGTATGAGGCGCCAACTTAATTTTTCACTAGTTTTTGTTTTGATAACAATATTTTAAGAGAAATTACAGAATATTCGTGCATGTATACCTTAATGTAAAATTACCTTTTCTCCACCTCTATTTTCTAATTTCTTGATTATTTTTAACTCTTTCAATATTCCAATCCTATCTATAATTGAAACGTTAATATAATATTTTTTCATATTATATATAATTATATTATATAATATATATTATATAATATATATATAATAATATATTATTATATATTATATATAAGATAATGTTATTATAATCTTAAACATGAATATTTAATTGATCATATGCTTTAAATATATACATTAACTACATTTTATCGCTTAATAAATTCTCAAAATATTCATTTTGATAATTATATTAGTGAATTAGTAATACTAATTTATATTAGTATATAATGTATATTAATTATAATTTATACTTTATGGTCTTATAATAACACTTTAATACTATTAGTAATATACTTTAAGTCTATATATAAATTATTATAGAAATCACTATAGCATTAGTTATACTACACTATATAGTGAAAAACTTTCCACCGGTCTATCTATTTCTCTCCAAATAACAGCCTCCCAATGAGAAAATGCTACGTATACGTCTCATTTTATTTCCACTATAACTGCACCACAGACTATTATTGCACTACAGACATGCTTGACGAAAAAAAAAAAAGAAAGCACCCCCACCAAGAAAGTATGATCCTTACCTTTTGTGCCCACTGAACTCGATGCAATCCCTCTGTGCTTGGGTCTGGTCCTAAATGATGTATTTATGAACCAAATTGGGCAATTCATGAGACTAGGGACATGAAGGAACCATAATCGGGTTTGAATCTGAGCGTTTGCAATTTTTCTTTTTCTTGTTTGTTTGGAGGAATTAGTAGAATCGGTCAAGTGGAGGGCTGTGAAAGGTATTGATTGAATGGAACGTGTAAAAAGTGGGAGCATTGAGGAGTTTTCTTCTTTACCTTCCCATGGGAAGTTTGGGTGCTGATGAGAGCTTGAGCAGAGAGCAATTGAGAGTTTCAAATTCAGCTTAGAGAGGCGTTGAAACTAGGTGTGGCGGTGGCTGAACTGGTCTGGCACCGGTGATGGAACTGGTTTGACAAATAGCAGAGGAATTTTGGACGATGGAACAAAGAGACAAAGATGATAGGTGAAATCAGCAATATCTTTTGTCAAAGCCACGGCCCACCACGCACGATACCGGGACCATCAGCAGAGGGCGCCAGAGAACAGCTCTCCACCATCAAACACACCGTATGTAAGATTCTCTAACTCATTATTCCCTTTAGCTGTACTAAGAACCGTACATGATGTCCCTGCAATTTAACCATTATTCTGAAAATCGTTATAATACAAACCCATATTAACTCTTGTTTAATTGTTATAATACAGCCCCAAAATCGTTACCGTATATGATGCACACGTCGATTGTCCATTCTTTTTTTTTTTTCTTTTTTTGAATTCAGGTTATAATTTTTTTTTACAAAAAAAGAGTTTTAATGTCTTTTTAAAAAAAAAAATTCTGGATTAAATCCGGTTATAATCCAGATATCCAGGTTTTAAATCAAAATTTGAAAAAAAACCCGAATATCTAGATGAAATCCAGTTATCCGCCCGAATTGAAATCCTAATTAATTCAAAGCAGAGAACTGCCCAATTTTAATAATTTGGATCCAGTTGCACACCCCTATTGCAAACATTATTTCTCTCTTTCTTCAGCTCTGGCTTCCCTCCAACCAAGAAAAGCGGGAATCATTCCCTCCAAAAATAACACCGGAGAAATCAATTCTTATCCCACCCTTCTCCTTCTCTTTAATCTCCCACTCTGCAATCCCCATTCCTCTCTCTCTCTCTCTCTCTCTCTCTCTCTCTCTCTCTCTCTCTCTCTCTCTCTCTCTCTCTCTCTCTCTCTCTCTCTCTCTCTCTCTCTCTCTCTCTATTGTTGATGCTCTAGGCACGGCCACCGTTGTCAACATTCGACCAATGACTATGGTAAGCTTTTGTTCTTTTCTGTCATCCTTCCATTCCGTTTTTCACTTTCTCTCTATTTGTCTCATCAAACTCTGTTATCGCTACTGATTTCGTGCACCACCATTGTCCTCCCTGTTCACCAAGTCACCTGCGGTAAGCTATCTTCTTTCTCTAATTTTATTCAGTTTGTCCCTCAAAATATCAGTCATTGCTTTGCTTTTGTGAAGTATTTTGCATTATTGAGTTACAAAATTTTGGAGTTTAGGGGTGTAAATGAGAGGATTAGCTAAGTGATTGAGGTACACGAAAGCTAAAATAGGAAAAGCTTAAATCTTGTGAGTTTATGTATCTCTTTCACATCATGAGTGGTTCCGTTCAACAACACCGTAACCTCCGTAAAAGTTAGGTTTGGGGATTATTTTTCAGTTAGGTTTGATTGTCTCTCATTTAAAATATTGAAGTGCTATTATCACTTATGTCAATTTTAGTATGTTCGGTAGATTTTTTCTGTTTGGTTTCCATGAAAACAGAGGAGTTCAAATATATGAGCTTTAAATTCAAATGGAAATAAGAGTTTGGATGCAGCTTTCTTGTAAGAGTTTGGATGCAGTTTAGTATGTTCGGGTTTTTATGTTGTTTTCTTTTTTCTGAATTGATAAAATCAGGTGACCATTCAAATAGATGTATCAGTCATTTATGCCCAGTTAAGGTCTTTGATTTTGATCATACAAACTATAGAAGAGTTTATAAATATGGAGTTTTTTGAGTTCGTAGTCTTTCCATAAATTGTTAGCCAATTGTTGTACTTGTCTCTGCTAATTGAAAACTTAAATTGTTTTGCCAGCTTTATGGGTTTGCATATGCTAGCCTTTAGGTGTTATTGGAACAGTTAACTTCCTCTCTGTGGAAGAACCTTTCTTTATGATCTAGTATGGAACCTTTCTTTATGATCTAGTATGGTTTGGTAGTAGAAGGTATGTGCGTTGATAAAGTCATTTCCACTACGGCTTTTACATATAATGGATTAAATATTTGTCAGTTCATGAAGTATAATATTGCAAGATGTGGAAATGATGTTCTTGCTTCTGTTATCATGGACTGCGTAAAAGAAGAAAAATGAAAAAGATACATATTTATGCTTCCAAAGCATAATTGTGATTGAATATAAATATGTTTTCTATGTGTATGTGGCTTGGTCAATTTTTTTCCCTCTTTTGTTTTTTTTGGGGGGGGGGGGGGGGGGGGGGGGGTGGTGTCCTTAATTACACTACAACAGTAAAACAATTGAACTCAACGCAGCTAAGTTGTAGAAACTGCGAGTGAGTCTTCAAAAATTGCAGCTTCAGAATTGGAACCTTGCTCAATCAAATAGCCAAATGTTAGTGGTGTGCCTGCTTTGCATCTGAAACAAATCTTTTAATCTCATAGCTACAATTCTGGTTCTTAACGATTGTTACTGTCATTGCTGATTGTGAATGAACTTAATTTTGGAAGAGAAAGGGTAATTTGGTTTTGAACTCTCTACTCTTTCATGCAAATTGGTTGTGGGTTTATGCTTCTATTTTGTGTTTAAACTCCCAACACTGCTTATTTCAGATAAAATCACTTGGTCATGCGCTTGTATGCAAGGATGCCTTACTCAAAATGAAGGATACAGAACCGAAGGTTAGCTCTTAACCTTGTATTCTATAGTACTAGTCGTAAACCCGTGTGATGCAGGCTGGAATAAGTAAATTGCTAGCACTATTTAGTCAAGCACATGAGGTGGAGATTGAAGGCCGTTTTTTACAATTATCTGAAGAGGAGATGAAAGGTTTCTCTCAATAAGAGTGGAGGAATGATTGACAAGCAAGTGCTGCATATGTTTATTTGAACCTCACAGACTTTTCCAAGCATACCCAGATATTAAGTAAATGAAGGTTTAGCATGAATTCAATGTAGGGATTCCTACTTAATGTCACTCATTTCTGCACTGCAGTTGATGTATTATTTACTTCTCTGTATTATTGTGCTTAGTTTAAAGGTGAAAGTCAGCCAATTAGTTCTAACTGGAGTTTTTCCTTGTTTATTGGCTTCTTTTGTTGTCTCTTGAGAGGTCCCTTTCAGAAGTAACATTGGAGCAAATCTCCAGTTTGTTTGGTTCCTTTTCAATCCTTCCTTCAAAGGGGGAAACTACAGGTATGAAAAAGAAGTTTGAACATATGATACGAAGTTTAATTAAAATTAAAATATCCCACTATGGATATATATTTCAGTCAGACACATGCATATATCAATACCAAGACTTTCCTATAAATCAATTTGACCGTAATTAAAACTAACTAAACAACCTACTGAGAAGCAACATCTATATATGGATATTTTCGGTATGGTGTGGAGCTTAGTGTCAGTACATATGCATAGTGGATTATTAAACTAAGTTCCATTATATATATGATCATGCCTTTTAACTGATTATAGATCCTGCCCTTCCCTTGTGCGTGAGTGTGGATGTCAGGGCCACATAGGGAACTTTTCATTCTGTTCACAATCGTCTAGGTTGTTCTCTAAAGCGAGCCCCATGCACTTTTGGTGGTTTTCTACAGGAAAAGATGAAGCTTTTCTGGGCCCATTACTTGGTCTTATCTCAGTGTTTATTGGCTAAAGTTTTGAAGTCCATCTTATTCTTTGAATTCTTATTGGCTATTTGTCTATAGGATTCCTTGTGGGGATAACTAATGGAGGGTTAGGCCTGCATGGGGAGGGGTCCGTACTATTTGTGTGTTTTTAAATTTCGAGTTGGACACTTTCGTTTTTATTGCCTCTATAATTCACAAATTCCTGTGGGACTCGGAAGCCTTAAAACTTTTTGTTTGTGGTCCTTTCTCGTTTGCTTTCTAGTCTCATCCCGTGTGGTGACTTTCACCTCTTTTTGGCTCTCTCCATTGACCCAAAGTATTCTCCACCAGTTGCTACACGCCTGTACTATCTGAGTAATTTTTACCTTGCTCTTGACTTTAGGAGTAATTTTTGCTGCATCTTCCCATCTCATTTAAGGTCAATTTCTGTACTGCAGTTTGCTTATTGGTCACTTTATCAATTATATACATGTATATATATTTTTAGCAGAGATATTTTGAATTCTTTGTAGATTGGAGATTTGAGAATTCCATGGCTGCAGCAAATCCAAATAAAGAGGACTCAAAACTTGAAGATTCCAGCTCTCCACCTGATGAAACCAAAGTCTACTGCCAAACCCGAGAGGACCATGATCAAAACAATGTCTCCAAAATGATTCATATATTATAATTTTTTATTTTATAAAGCAATGAATAAATACAAAATAATGTAGTGAATTATATTGTGTGTTGAATATTGTATATATTTTCTTTTGCATGCATTTAGTTAAAATGGTAATTAGTTTCTAACTTTAGTTATTTTTTACATAAAGTTTTCTGTTTTGATATATTTTTATTATTATGCAAAAATTTAATAATATATAGGCTTTTCTATTTATTAAAAAAAGAAAAAGAAAAAAGAGAAAACTCTGGTTCAGTGCGAAACTCGGATTCCCGATTTTAAAGAATTCGGATTTATCCGAGTTTCAACTCGGGTCATAACCCGGATTAGCCGGGCTGGATCTAGGTTTGAAATTCAGTTTTCGGGTTGGGCATATTCGGGTACCCGGTCCAAAACTCGGATGAATAGTCTTACTATTCTATAGTTCTATTTAACCTCCCTCTCTCCCTTCAGAATTGGAATGCAATATATGGCATTTACCGGTAGGGCATTTCAGATATTCAACTAATTAAGATTTTGTGGATATTTTCATATCATTTAAATAAATTTTTATTATTATTTATTTTACTATCAATAAATTTAAAATAGCTTTCATTATTGACGTTATATATTCTTATTGGCGTAATAATATAGACGCCGGTGCATTTATCAATTACCGATGTTTCATTGATTAATTTTTGGCATTTTGTAAATGCTATCAATGCTATATAATTATTACCAGTGTAACACTATAAACGCTGGAAAACTATTTATGTACCAGCGTAAAATTAATCAATAGCCAGCATTTTTTCAAACGATATAAATGCCGAAAAATTCAACATTTTACCAACGCAAACTTTCTTAATTGTCGGCGTTTTATGAAACGCCGCTGACGCTATATATTATCATCGGCGTCATATTATAAATGTCGGCAAACACAATTAATATAACGGCGTATAATCAATAAATTAGTGGCGTTTATTTAAACGTCACAAACAATCTATATTATTACCGGCATAACAATATAAATGCCGGGAAACTATTACTTTCCCAGCGCATAATTACTATATTGGCGGCGTTGTTATAAACGCCGCCAAAGCTATATATTAGTACCGGCGTAACAATTTAAATGCTGGGAATCTCAATAATTTACCAACGGAAACATTAAGCGCTGGTAATTTTATATATCTACCGCGCATAAACAAACGCCGCACATATAAACGCCACCAATTTTGCCTTTTTTTGTAGTGTATATAGTTTTCTTTTTTTTTATAGGTAATTCATGGCATAATGTAACCTTCCCCATTGGCTTATGTCCAGAATATGGTTTTGAATACAATACAAGTCTACCTTATTCAAAACTGATTGTAGTAGTTAGCAATAATCTAAAATGCATAATTGATAAGGAAGCAGGGGATCCAGTGGTAGTGCCTCTCAGCTGCAGTGGGGATGCAGATCTATATAATTAGGGGAGAAACATGCATTTTTCTAATATCCATATTTAACTTCAATTACATTGAATCCACAAGTTTCAATACTGAATTTGTATATGGATTAAATGCAAATATAAAAGGTTAAGAATACTTTTTGTACAAAAAGGTGTACTGTTTACACTGGGGGCCTCATTATTATCACTTACTTACATGTTTTTATATAACATATATACAATATACAAATAGTAATATTGTAGACTGTTGATCCAGTTAGTGTGTTGGTGACTAAAGTCAATACCATTAGGAGGGGTTACGCAATTATGCCACAGTTGGTTTTGGCATCAAACTTAAGTGGGGAAGGCAAGTGGGCTTCCCCTCTATATAGTGATAATGAGAACAAACTATTACTATATTATAGTAGCATGTTTCCATCAATATTGCAAGATTGGTGGTGACCCAAGAGCATACTGTTTTATGGTGAATAAGAATGGCTATAAAACAATATAAAAACCTCATTCATGCATTTAAGACTGACTTAATATGTATCCTAGAGTTAGGGGATGAATTAAGTGGCAATAAATTGGGGCTGGATGAGTTTGAAGGGGCTGGATCTTACAATTGATCTCAACCCTTGTGTAAGCATTGTTTCGATCATACCTACTAGGAGTTGGAGCCCTCAATTAGCGAAGACATAATATATGCCTTAAATTCTCTATGAAATCTATATATTAGAAATTAGTTGCCTTATATGATATTTGGGAAATTATTTAACAAGGAGTCATAAGCTTGGTAGGACTCGGTGACCTCACTGTTATTCAAAAATAGTGTGTTGGGTACTAACTATTATGGGTCTTGGGGGCAAGCATGAGTTGAGAGAGAGAGAGAGAGAGAGAGAGAGAAAGAGAGAGAGCAAATGAGAGAAAGAGGGGTCTGGGCTGGTGTTTCCTTGAGGGATCTCAGAGAAGACAGAAGATACAAAGAAAAGGGAAAAATTAATTTGGAAGGGTAGTGGACCGGTAGTAGAAAATCCTAAAGCTATCATTAACCATATAGACAGAAAACCAAATTTAAGTCATTATATGCTCTGTTGTATTCAGTAAGTGATTTTGTGAAAATCACTTACTCTAGCAAGAGAAGACAACCAGTGGTACTAGTCGGGAATCCATGACAGCATAATTCAGTCATATAGATTACAAAAAGGTTCAAAAACACGAATGAAGGACAATCAAAACTAGTAAAAGAATAGATTGAAATAAAATCGCAAAATCCATGTAGGAAAAAAATTGAAATCAGGCAAGCAGTACTAATCACTTCCCAAACTAAGCAGCACATTATCAGGGGAAAAAAAGGGGCAAAATCCATGCAGCAGAATAACATGAAATAAATTACTACCACAAAGTGCGTATAATCTCATTTATAATATGCCTAAAATGCAACAAGATATATGGGAAAAGTAACCCTAATATTCAGTGGAAAATGACATGGGTTAGGGGAGAAATTGATAACTTACAAACAATGGGTGTCGGGGTGGGCACTGGTTTAGAGAAAATCCACGCGTGAAGTAAAGTACTTGGTTGAAACAGGGCTGCGCGAAAGGGTGATGGGGAAATCGGGGCTGCGCGGGAGGGAGAGGTTAGTGTGGGGAAATCGGTTACCCTACCAACGGGGGAGATGCACTGGGTATGCGAGGGAGGGGGTGGAGATTTCATCTTTGCGCAAGTGGGAGGAGGTGGGGATCAGTGGCTGCGATGAAGGGAGTGGGGGGCGGGGTGATATTGGCTACAGGAGTGGGAGGGGGAAGATAGAGGGAATGGTTTGGGGAATTATTTCCTATTTTAGTTTGCGGGAAGGAATGGTATGGGGAATTATTTCCACCATAAGCAGGGGTAATTGCAGAGCCGGTAGGAGGGGCGAAAAATACATGAACGTCTATACTTTTACCCAAATAGGAGATTCTCGCGAGGGCCGGGCGGGTACCAAATTATTTATTTAGTTTTTGCGGCCAGAATCAGTAGCCCCGTTTATATGCATTTTTTCGTGGGAAAAAGCTTATACCCATAAACTACCAAAAGTTTATCTCAGTTTTGACTTCCATGAAGACAACTCGTGAAGAAAAATTATTATATCGTTACAAATGATATGTTCTCACTAATACTTATCCACCACTATAATCTCATGGAAAAAAGTCTAGTTTTACTCTCACTACTAATTTTTGTGACAATAGCTCACTTATTATCACCAATCTATATGGCGTAAAAAGAACCCATGGCAAAAACTCCAATTTGTTGTAGTGACTTAACTGTTATACTCTTTTAAATATATATTACATATATTTATTATTTTTAAAAGATTTTTTATTGGTATTAAATTTTGGATATGGATCTTAACCTATTTATATAAATGTAGAGGTGGCAAGATGTGACACGACCCATTAATTCAACATGAACACGACACGATAATAGCGAGTTTGAATTTAGTTTTAACATGTTCGGGTTAAAAGGGGTTGACCCGTTAAAACACGATTATTTAACTGGTTGATAACGGGTCAACCATTTTGACCCGTTAAGAAATTTTAAGTTATAATTATACCCTTATATCTAAAAGTAACATTTTTAGAATTTAAATTTCAATATTTTTATAGTTTAGATTGTAATTTTCGACTTGTAGTTAGCTTTATAATTTTTATACATATTGTGATTTTAAAATTTATATAAAATTATGCTAAATTTAATCAGGTCAAACTAGTTAATTCCAGGTCTATTCAATCCATTTACATAAACGTGTTGATACAACACGACTCGTTATATTAATGGTTCGTGTTATGGTTTGATATTTTGATACAATAAGTTTAATGGATCGGGTTTGGTTTACACATATGGTATAATATACATGCGTTGACAAGATATGAATACGATCCGTTAACACAATTTGACACCCCTTAATAAATATATGTGTCTCCATCAGTTACAACATTAATGCAAACAAACAAATAGGCTGAAAACTTCAATCCAACACTCTCCATATAAAATTCTGTGATGATTCACAATTTAGAAATAATTGATTCCTGCAAATACTTGATCAACGATGACCAAAGCTTAATATTCTAACGATTCTTTTATTATTAGATTTTCTCCAAAATATTACATAAGTGGTGTTCAAGACGTACATTTGTCATTGGGCTCGATCATGTGCGACATAAGAAAGATGAGGGCTCAGAGTTGATGAAACACCTCATATGCCTAAGTCAATTTGTTAATCCTTAAAGGGAATTTTTGTATATTAGAGAACGTAATAGTTGTTCTAACCTAGATTTCGGCTTTTAGATGCCCTGCCAAGGTGGTCCTCCATATGTCGTGTCAAAGGCGGCCATCATCTGTACAAGGTACCATGATGTCGCCTTTATTGCAACATGGCTTCCCCAAATTAGGTCCCCTATGGCAGGTTGGTGAATGCGGCCACCTTGTCATCCATCCTGTCATGGACATGAGGCCTTATCGTGATCTCTATCCATGTCTAGTATCTAGTCCTTAAATGCAGTGTGGCCTTGCCGCTATGTGCCTATGCAGGGTTGTGTCAGAAAGGTTGGCATCCATCTTTCCACACTAGCTCGCTTCCTGTGCAGGCCTTGGGCTTCTTTCTTCTTTACCCAACTTGTGGGCCGACTATGCTCTGGTCGCTAGGCCTCCCGGGATAAGTTTGGCCCAGCCTAATAGTGTGTAAACATCGATTTCAATTGCCGCCCAACTTCCTACTGCAAGTGTGTGGTGAAAATTTTCTCATTTTCTTCTCCTTCCCCCCTTTCTCTTTCTTTTCATTTTTTTAAAGACCCACGATGTCTCATTGGTTTGTAACGCTCAATGGTTGGGTTGTTCATTGTGTGCACATGTTCGCTTCCCCACGTTTGGGTTGCATGTGACAAATTGATCCTGTGTTTCCTCGTACAATAGAAATTGCCAAATCTATTACCCATCTTTTCACTTTTAGAGACACGTGTCACTCTCCTGTTTGGAGTAGCCCAGTCGATGCAGGCACATATTTAAACCCAAACCCCATCCCTCTTCATCTTCCTTCTTTCATACCTCTCCCTTTCTCATTGCAACCTTTGAGTGTTCCCAGCCTTCTTGCTTCCCTACTTCCTTCACCCTTCGATCATCTCCAACTCTCGTTCGTGGCATCCAAGAACACTTCTTGATTCATCTCTTAGGGTTCATGTTCGTCCCGTCTAGAGCTCTAGGGTGCCAGGGGCCTAGATCCTCCTGAGATTCAAGGTGACTCTCAATTCTTCGAGGGGTACCATTAGGCCTCTGTCACTTCCACTCTAACATGAGGTTGGTGAAATCTTCTTTCAGGGTGCCTAACTCTGAGGATTTATAGATTCCGGTGGCCCGTCAGGGGACCATCGATTTGGATGGTTTCACCTCCAAGGTGGCGTTGTATCCTTCGATGTTGTCTAACAGATTGGGCCTTCCTTTTTGCCACTCTATCTGAGAAGTTTTGGACTTCCCCCAACTAGCTCTATCCCAACTTCACCCTAATGCGTGTAGGATCTTGATGTCATACTACATTGTTTGGAATATGGTTTTGGGGACCGCAAGCAAAGATTACCTTGACCTAACAGCCAGAGAACTTCTTTTTACGCATGGGGTGTGGCAATCTGTGGAGCTTCCATTCCTAACCGGGTTGTAGGAGTTCCAAAGCTTTTCTTGTGTTAAGGACTGGTTCAAAAGGTTATTCTTGGTGTCCAGTCAAGTTTGGGAGTTTCCTACTAGAGAGGTAGTTTGCCGCAAGTTTCCTATCTGTGCCATTCAGAGAATTGTGCTAGATGACAAGGAGATTTGCATGACTTTACCTGGGTAGGAGCGAGCCCAATTAGTTTCTGTTTATTCTTAGGTGCGGACACATCAGGAGGAAGCCCATACCGATGCCCTGCCAACATTGATAGGTTCCTAGTTTCTTCAGAATTGTCTTGTTTCGGCGGTCGTCACATCCTCGGGGGGTCGTCTGCTTCTCAAGACCAGAATAGGCCCCCTAGTCCTTCGTTGAAAGCAAATTGGAAAAAGGCTCACATTGAGGTCGAGGAGGATCAGGAGATATTGGGATCTAGCAATAGCAGTAACAGCTCTAAACCTACCATAATGCCTCACCTGGGTCAGTCTTTCTAGGCCTCGTCCATGTCGAAGGCTGCAATGCCAGCCCAGGATCAACAACCTACCTCGTGTCATGCTTGCAGTTGCCGGCCCGTCCAACTAAAAGAATTAGTTCCACTCATTCAAGCTATGCTCCCACTTTCCCTCTTTCAAATCCCGTATTGTGGTTCAATACAATCCTTCTAATGTAGTCGTTGGGGTTGTAGTTCACCAGATGCTATTTTTTTTTTCTTAGAATCTAGCAAAGTAACGTTTTTATTTAATTATTATTAAATTATCTTTTAAACAAAATAAAAGCTTATAATATCAATATATAGATTTAAATTAATATAATTCTTTTTAGCAAGTAGTATATTAAAATAAGTGATTTGTTTTTGAAAAATCAAGTTATTAGATTTTTAGTTTATTTTTTAACTTTTATTTCGTTTTCGAAGTTCAGTTTATCTTTCAAAATCTTGTATATTTTATTTTGAGTTTTGCTACATACAAGCACAGTCACACACTAATCTGTGTACCAACACTGATTTATTTATACTTAAAATTTAAATTAACACCGTTTTCAATAAAATCTACTTTTTGACCAATCACATCACATTGATGCACAGATTAGTGCACAATTGTACTTGTAACTATACTCTTTTTCCTTTTATTTTATTTTAATCATGAGATGATAGCCACCTAAATAATTTAGTTTCTATAAATGAAAAAGGTAAAAGGCTTCATTAAAAAATAGTAGAAAAAGGGCATTGTTCTACTTTGTCTTAAGCTGTGGACGCGTATAGTATCTCCTCAAATTTTCACATGCCTGCACATTTCATTTTAGATTAATAAGTTTTCCCTTTTTCTCATCCAAGTTCTAGTGCCCCCCTCTCCGTCCAACCTGTTTTCTTTTTTTTTTTTTTTTTGAACTACAAACAAACCAATAGCCCCTACGTCTCACCCTCTAGCTAACTTGTCCCATCACCAACTCACCACACTACTCTTCGTCCGATAGCGGTAAGTTCCCCCCCCCCCTTCTCTCTCTTCTCTCTATGTCTTTCTTTGTTCCCGCTGCCACCCACGCCGCTCTCGTCCTCTATGTTGGTGTTACGTACACTTTACCTTTGCTTGCAACCAGATGCCAAGAACCCAGAACACAGATGAACAATGAACAATTTGATACAAGATGATGAATGGAAAGATGAATGAATAAGAACACCAAGAGATGAACCAAGAATCTACGTCAATTCTTGGAAGAGATTTTCGAGCAATCTCCAAACCTCCTAAACAATTCACTTCAAAATCAAATGTTCATGCACGAGGAAGGATTACAAGACCCTTCCTTTTATATTACAACCGTGTGACAAACTTAATAGAAAAGAACCACAAAATTAATTATTACAAGTAAAAGAACAAAACGATGCCGCACAATACAAAGGGGTTCAGCTCCAAACAAGACGGTGAAATACTCCATTTCGTTAAACCAAACGCACCGTTTCTTTACCACTGTGTTTCATTCAATCAAATGCACTATTTCTTTACTAGCAATGCAGCACCGTTTCGAGCAACACTACAAGTTTTATAACAGCTAGACTTCAAGGCTTCAAGGAAATTCACACATTACATTCCCTCCCTCTTAAAGGACTTGCCCACAAGGCCTTTAAGGAAATTGACACCTTACAAACTAACACAGTTCCCACAAGATGTGGGTAAAGTTGTCTCAACTTCCACAAGCATTCCCAAGAAGAGTCTTCAGCCGCAACCCCTACCCAACTCACAAGAACTTCTATCATAGGATGATTTCCCCTCCTTAGAATTCTTTTGTCCAGTATCTTCTGAGGCTTAGGTTGTATTTGACCACTTGAATCAATAGGAGGCAGAGTTGGTAAAGGAACCACATTCAAGCCAATCTTCTTTTTCAAATATGAAACATGAAAAGCTGGGTGAATTTTAGATGAACTAGGCAAATAAAGTTTGTAAGACTCCCCAGTTTTTACACAATCTGAAAAAGGCCATAAAATCTTGGTGCTAACTCCATATTGTGTCTTATTGCAACTGTTTTTTGCCTATAAGTTTGGAGCCTCAAAAAGATCCAATCTCCCACTTGGAAAGATCTCTCAGTTCTATTCCTATCAGCATAAAATTTCAACCTATTCTGTGCCTTCTTCATGTTCTCTCTAAGTAAGGACAACAGCTTTTCTCTGGACTTCAATTGCTTGTCAACACCATCATTAGAGGAGGTACTTGGCACATAAGCCAACAACTTTGGAGGGCCATACCCCATAAAGGGCTTCAAAAGGGGTAATTTTAGTGGAAGAATGCACATAAGTGTTGTATGACCACTTAGCCATTGGCAATAATGATGACCATTCTTTAGGCCTTTGACTGCAATAACATCTTAAGTACCCTTCTAAGCACTTATTCAAGGCTTTTGTTTGACCATCTGATTGAGGATGGTAAGAGGAACTGGAATCCCAGGAAACTCCCTGCAACTGAAATAACTATCTCCAAAAGGAAATAGTGAAAACAGCATCTCAATCTGAAACAATTGATCTAGGTAGCCCATGCAACTTGAATACCCCAGCTAAAAATACTTGAGCTATTTTAACAGTTGTATAGGGATGTGAAAGAACAAAGAAATGGGCAAACTTGTTAATCCTTCTTCCACAGAAAATCCATTTGAAAGAGGCAAGCCATCAATGAAATCCATGGAGATATCTAACCATGAAGACTCAAGAATAGACAATGGTTGTAGAATGCTAGGGTACTGCACAATTTTACTCTTGCTGACTTGACAAATCTCACACTCCCTTTCCAATCTTCTGACATCTTTCCTCATACCTTTCTACCAAAAATCTCATCTTGCCCTCTGTAAGGTCTTATGATAACCCACATGGCCTATTTGGGGGTTATTGTAAATGCATTGGAAGATCTTGGACTGAATTGAAGAAGAAGGAATAACTACGAACTTACCCTTTCTCCGTAACAAGCCTTGTTGAATAGAGAAATGCTTAAGCCCTTCCTCACCTTGCTGCAACTTAGTAATTACATCAGAAAATTTTGGACATGAAGAATAACTCCCCTTCAGGTCTTCAATCCACAATGGAGTTGGAAATTAAATCATTGCAGCCACTGATTGTTCTTCCTCTGTTCTTCTCGAGAGAGCATCAGCTACTAAGTTCTTTTTTCCCTTCTTATAATCAACTGAAAAATCATAGCCAATCAATTTAGAGACCCACTTGTGCTGAGACTCCTTGCCAATCTTCTGTTCCACCAAGAACTTCAGAGCTTGTTGGTTAGTTTTGATCTTAAAGGGATGGGCCCAATAAATAAGGCCGCCATTTCTGTACAACAGACACTAGAGCTAAAAGCTCTTTCTCATATGTGGACAGCAATAGTTCCTTCCCCTTCGAAGCTTTACTATAAAATGCAATAAGCTGAGAATCTTGCATCAAAACTGCCCCGAGCCCCACACCAGAAGCATCACACTCAATGGTGAATACTTTCATAAAAGCTGGCAACCTCAACACAGGAGGATTGCTAATAGCTTTTTTTAACAACTCAAATGTAGCAACAGCTTTATCAGTCCAGCAACAAGAGTTCTTTATTAATAAATCTGTTAAAGGTGATGCTATAGATCCATATCTGCGTATGAACTTTCTATAATAACCTGTTAAACCTAAAAAAAAAAACCCTTAATGATTTCAAGGTTTTAGGAACAGGCCATTGGACCATTGCTACAGTTTTTGCAGAATCTGTTTGTAACCCCCTTCTAGAAATTATGTGCCCCAAATACTCTATTTCAAACAAACCAAACTTGCACTCGGTCATCTTTGCATAGAGTGTGTGATGCCTTAGTAAGCCTAAAGCAGTTCTAGCATGCAACAAATGATCCTTGACATCTTTACCATATACCAAGATATCATCAAAAAACACCAAAACAAAGCTTCTCAAAAAAGGTTTGAAGATTTGGTTTATCAAGCCTTGAAAGGTTGCAAGGGCATTGGTGAGCCCAAAGGGTATTACCAAGAACTCACAGTGGCCCTCATGAGTTCTAAAGGCTGTTTTTTGGATATCCCCCCCCCCCCCAACCCTAATCTAATGGTATCTGACCCTTAAATCTAGCTTTGAAAAGACCTGAGCCTTAAACAGTTCATCGATGATAGGTATTGAAAATTTATCTTTAATGGTTTCTTAATTAAGGGCTCAATAATCTATAGACATACGCCAAGTCCCATCAACTTTCTTAACCAATAACACTGGTGAATAAAAGGGACTTTGACTGGGTCTCACTACTCCACATTGTAATAGCTCTTAGACAATTTTTTCTATTTCAAATTTTTGGTAATGAAGATACCTATATGGTCAAATAGAAACAGAAGAGGCACCCTCCTTTAGATTAATTAGGTGGTCATAAGCTCTTCTTGGTGGCAACCCAACTGGTTTAGCAAAAACATCCTGGAATTCCTTAAGCAACTCAGACATTGACCCTTCAAGACGATCCCATTATACTGCAGCTCCACAGGCATCAATTGTAACAGCCACCCTGGCTAGCTAACAAAATTTGACTTTAATCCTCTAGTACCATTCATCACATGCACACTAGCAGTATGCAAGCCTTGCAGTTTAACCACTTGACCTGCCCACTCAAAACTCATTGACACATCAAGAAAGTTCCAAGTAATAGAGCCTAAGGTCTTTGGCCAAATGGACCATAAGGACTATATCACATCCTCCCAAGGTTAACACATGGAAGGGCACAAAAAACTTGATCCCTAGATCTTAAGCATTTCCTTGCCACTACCTTGACTCAAAATCTTATCCCCATTGGCCATGCTCACTTGCAAACTAGAATCTTTGTTGACAGTCAACTTAGCTTCTTGGACCACTAAAGGATCTAAGAAGTTATGCGTGTTACTAGAATCAACAAAGATCTCGACTGCACAAGAAGCCATAATACCATGGAATTTCATAGCATTCCCACTAATACAACCAGAAATGGCATTGACAAAAACCTCTAGTTCACCCTCATCACCACCAACTACTTCACCTTCAGTACTCACAAATTCTACCAGAGCAGGCTGGTGTAACTCCTCAGAATTAGCTTGAATCAAATTAACTTTGGGGGTTTTGCACACATGGGTTGGACTCCACTTTTCATCACAATGATAACTGAGGCCTTTCCTCCTCTTTTCATCCAATTGTGATGAAAAGCCCGCTTAATTGGCATCCCATTCTGTAGGGACTTGGAAATGTCCTCCACAGTTCAACTCGACTTTTGACAGGCAACCCTACAATGCTTCTCCAAGATCTCCTAGATGCCAACACATACTCCTCTTGTATCTTATTAAGACCAAAATGAGCATTAAGATTAATGGGACTAAGCATTCTTATAGGAAGCCGAATCTCATCTTTAAGGCCACTCATAAAGCAGATAAGCTTATGTTTTTCTGACAGCCCTTTTACTATTGGATAGAGCCTCAAACTGGGCCTTATAAGTTGCTATAAAGGACACTTGTTTCAAACTTGTTATGGCCTCCATAGGATCATCATAAGTTGTGGGTCAATCTAACTAGGAGAGCTTTGACAAAGGAGTCCCAAGTTGTAAAGATGCCACTATCAATGGCATCTTGATACCACACGAGTGCCTCACCCTCTATGTGATATGAGGCCATTAAAAGTCTTTGATTTAGCGAAACTTGATGATATTCAAAGTACTGAGTAACTTTAAAAACCCAAGCCTCTGGGCTAGAGCCATCAAAATGTGGGAAATCAATCCTAATTCCCTGTGGCCATCTATCTTTTGGATATAAACTTCTACCAAAAGAACCCCTCCTCAAGATTCTCACTTCTACCCACACCAAAACCACCCGGGAGAGAATGAACTTGTTGAAACTCAATTAAAGATTTAAGCATATCAGTCAGTTGATCTAACCTGCCATGAATGCCGTTGATAGCTTGATTGTGATCATCGAACTGTTTTAGAATCTCCTCTTGTTGTCGTAAGGCCTCTTCTTGTAGGGCCTTTTGAGCAGCGCCGCTTGTGCCTTCAACCATGGATCACCAAACTGATACCAATTGTTATGTATGCTCTACCTTTGCTTGCAACCAGATGCCAAGAACCCAAAACACAGATGAACAATGAACAATGCAATGCAAGATGATGAATGAACAAGAACACCGAGAGCAGAACCGAGAATCTACGTCAATTCTTGGATGAGATTTTTGAGCAGTCTCCCAAGCTCCTAAACAATTCATTTTAAAATCAAATGTTCACACACGTAGGAAGGATTACAAGACCCTTCCTTTTAAACTACAACTGACAGACTTAATAGAAGAGTAATGCTACATACAATCCCCATTTGCGAACTGGCAGGTCTAGGCGATTTTATCTTTAAAATTTTTTAAAATTACATGTGGAGATTGCATGTGCAGACCTTTTATTAAATGAGTAAAAGTATCATTTTAGAATGGATATTTTTGTAATTTTAAATATAAAATTACCCAAGCCTGCACTGCAATTCCCAAATGGGGACTGTACGTAGCATTGCTCATAGAAAAGAACTACAAAATTAACTATTACAAGTAAAATAACAAAACAATGCCACACAATACAAAGGGATGCAGTTCCAAACAAGATGGTGAAACTCTCCATTTCATTAAACCAAATGCACCGTTTCTTTACCAACAATGCAGCACCGTTTCAAGCAACACTACAAGTTTTATAACAGCCGACTTCAAGGCTTCAAGGAAATTCACACCTTACATTGGGCATTCTTTTAATATCCCTCGCTTCCGTTTCAACTCGCCACACCAGAATATGTGGAAAGTCTTTTCTTATATATGTAAAGTAGTACTTAAACTAATATATTGGGTAATCTTCCAATTAACTGTATATCCTTTAATGTTCTAATTAATTTGTGCCTACTTTCAGTTTTGTTTAGGAATGTTCATCCGGGCCAGATAAAATCCGGCCAGGTCTGGATTCCTGTTTTGGGTTTCGGCCCAGATTTAATCCTGGCCGAAACTCGGATTGCAAAATCCGGACTTATGCGGTCCAGACTCGGGTAGAAAATCCGGGTTCCATATTCATAACTCGGTTAACCGGGTTTCTATATAAAGGAAAAAAAAAACCCTAAGTTTCCTTCCCTTCCCCCCCTGGTTCTACGTCTCCTTCCCCTCCCCTCATATGCTCTCTCTCTCTCTCTCGCTCTCTCTCTCTCTGAACCCTAGCTACGAAACCGTAGCCGCCGCCCTCGTGATGGTCTCAACCCCCCCCCCCCCCTCTTCTCCCACCAACACACTCACACCCATCAAGAAAGCGAAGCTCTCACCCCTGTCGTAGATCTGCCTAAACCCGGTAGTCTCCCTTCTCTCTCTCTCTCTCGATTGATCGATCGACCCAAAGAAGAATGTAGATCTACTATTTTTTGTTAAACGTGGGGTGTTTTTATTTTTCAAGTTTTTCAGATCTGCTATTTACGTTAGATCCGCATGTATCCTTTTTTTTTTCATGGGTATTTGGTATAGTGTTTTTGAATCACTGTCTCGTGTGGGTTTTCTGATTTCGAGGGTTGAAGGGTTTGATTGGTTTGTGGTCTCATTCTCTGTTGCATGTGTTTCTATTTTTGTTGTTGTTGGTTCATGTTGTTTGATGTTTGAAAGAGTTGAGATTGTATTTTCAAGCCCGATTTCGAGGAAAATGGCTCAATGGAGAGAGTGACCCTTTTTTTGAATCTGGTATTTTTTACTGTGGGAATAATTTTGTCAAATACCTTCTAGGCCAGTTCAAAAACGTGTTTATTGACGTTCTGTTGCACAAGCAAATGACCCTACAATTGAACGTATTATCACTCATATTGCTCTTACTACTGCTGAATATTTGGCTTATGAATGTGGGAAGCATGTTCTTGTCATTCTTACAGATATGAGTTCTTATGCCGATACTCTTTGTGAGGTAATAGAAAACTTCACACTTTAACTTCACACGTTGGCTTTTGCCAAAGAAAGACAGACGGAATGTTTACTATTATAATAAGCAAATTTAAATGCGTGAAGTTATTAGCAGAAAAAATGGGGATTACATGGAGTGGGAAGGACCTACTGAGATGTTTATACTCCCATTATTTTGAATACCCTTGGAGGTTTTTCTGGTGGCCCATAGACGGTAAAATATTTTGCCTTACCTAATTGTTATAGAGTTTTCATGCGCCATGTACTCTTTGGCTGTGCTTTGTATCATCACTTTTTTTTCCCTATTTCTTCCTCTTTTGATATGACCCAGAGATTGTGAACTTCATTTGATATCATAGGATTCGGTAGCTCGAGGCAAAGGATCAGGCCAATCAAACTATGGTGGGGGTGCATTTTATATGCCAGTAAGTTTGCCCTTTTCCCTTCCTTGATACCTTTACTTCAACAAAAGTCTTTTTTTTCCCCCTCTTTTGGCGTCAAGTAATGCAGAAGAGGCATCTTTGGTGTGAATTATTTTCATAGAGGCAGCATTGTTCATTGTTTTTGGAATATTTTGCTGTGTTTGGTGTAAAGACATGGATGTCATTGATTATTAGATTGATGGGTTCTCACTACGAAAGAACTGGAAATGTTGATTTTTATGTTTCAAGAAATCTGTTTCCATTGTTTGAATCGATTCATTTATATTCACATTGTAGAATTGAAGTGTGAACCATTGAGGCTTGTAAAAATACCAGATTGACCTAAACAGAGCCTTAATAGACTTCAAAGCTGTTTTAGATCGAAGCTCTTTATTCACGAGTACCTAAGATGTTAGCTGTAGTTGATGTATTCATTTATGAAGACTTAGAGGGTATCTAAATTTGTTTATTTTAACTTATCTGATGTACCCTAACTGTTACTGGTAGACCCCAAGCAACACTCAATTCTTGTTCCTCTGTTTGTTTATTTATGCTTAATCTTTCTAGACAATGACACTGTCTGCATCACTTGTTTAGCTTATTTCAATGCATGTTTTTCTCTTAAATTTGAATGATTGGGGCCACAGAAAGGTTGCACTTCTCATAGGGAAATGAATTGTATGCATTTTAAAAAATAGCATCTATTACTGTTGAATTTGCTATTTACTTCTAACTTATAAAATCTTCGACATATTATTGCCAGTGAAATATTCACTTCAACGGAGGTGGCTGCAAGAAGAGCTAAAAAGAGTGGACAGGAGGAAGACACCTTGGATTGTAATTTAATATTTCGTAATGTAATTTATTAATAACAAATATTGTAATTCATATATTGTAATTTAATATTTTGTAATGTAATGTATAAATAACAAATAATATAATATGTAGTGGATTGTATTGTAATGCATGCATACTTGCTTAGATGAATATTGGAATTTTTTTTTGTTTTACATGCATTTTTTATAAGAAAAAAAATCAGAGCTACATGTGAAAATATTGTACATACATTTAGGCTTTTATATGGATTTAAAAAAAAAAAAAAAAAAAAGCCGGATTCAATCCGGAACTCGGAATCCGGTTTTTGAGAAACCCGGATTCATCCAAGTTTCGGCCCCTTTTTGACCCGGCTTAACCCGGTCCGGGTTCCGGCCCGGATTTAAAATCCGGGTTCCGGTTTGGGTATATCCAAATTTCCGGGTTGGAACCCGGATGAATAGGCCTAGTTTTGTTGAATAATTTTATTTATTTACTATACCAACTACACCAAGGATTAATTGTCCCCAAATAAGAGCAAAATGTGGGTTGTCGTAAAGTTTTGGAGATTGATATAGAGTTTTTCTACTCAATAGTCCCACACCACACACTTATTGAGAAGAAAATAAAAAGATTAAAAATAAGAATAGTTGTGGTGTAAGGCTGACACTGTTTAGTAGAATTTTTTATTGGCTAATCCTTTCGAGTGTTGTTTGGGCTTAAAAATGATGTCTTCGAAAACATAACCAAGACTTAGCAGAAAATCGTTGAAGGAAAATGAAATTACATTATGCAAGACCTTTTAAATGAAGAGATCTAGATCATGAAGTCTTTTTATTCATGTATACATACATACATACATACATACATATATAGACACACATGACGAGGAAAAGGAAAACTTCCAACTTGTTCTTGTAGCTAGAGTGAGAGTACTGATCATGTATACTTATCACTCTTTTTTTTTCAACAATCAGATAAGAATGATACCAATTAATTGATCCTTTATCAAAAAAATTAATTAATTGATCCATGTTGGGATGTTGGTTGAACCAAAGGCTAGTTTTACAGAGGGAGGCTCCTCCCCTCTAGAAACCACTCCTCTCTAGTTTTATTTTCTCCTCTTCTTTTTTTGATTGTTTTTCAGGTCAATCAAAAAAACATAGGCTGGTCTATCGCTCTCTAGTGTCCAGCGACAACCAGTCACCCCACCATAGGCTGGTGCATGAATTCCACAGGCCTCTACTAAGGGAGGAACTATCACCACGCGTGGATTTTTTGGGTCTAGGAGCACCGATTTATTTAGATCCAACCGTCTACCATACCTATAGGGTAGGGTGTGTCCCTCACGCGACACATTAGTCTTTGTTTGTGCTTTGGCTTTCTATTTTTTCATTTATTTTTGCATGTATTTTTATTTTTAGTTATGTACTTTGTTTTAGGTTGTATTAGGGAAGAAAAAGAGAAAAAATGAAAAACATTATCTTTAGGACCAGTTGCTCGTAGAGTTTGTATTCCACTCCATGGGAATGTGGGGCTTTTACTGTCTTAGACAGTATTCTAAGACAGAATGTTGCCTCTCAGACGATTTGTCTAGAGAGGTTATCACAGCAGCACTAAACAAGAATATGCCAGTTATAAAGAAATTTTTGGTAGCGGATAAGATTAGAAAACAGGTATCTTTCTTTTTAAGTCAAACATTCTCAATTAACACTATTATTACCATAATCATTATTAGTATAATATAATCTTTACAAAAGCAAGGAATAATCTTTTCCAATTCCATTGACTAAGCATGTATTAGTACAAGCTTTGGGGTATTATTTTTGCATTTTGGTGGATGGTGGTCATACAAACTGATAAGGAAATGGAAGATGATTAAACAAAAGTGAAGTTCTTCAAACAAAATGGTGGGCTATTGTTATAACAACAACTATCTTCAAGTGATGTCAATGTTGAGAGAAACAAATTGTTTAGTTCAAAGTATTTGGAGGAAGCCATTGATCGATTTCGTTTGTTTTTAGAAATGAGATGAGTTAAGATGAGTTAAAATTAAAGTTAAAAATTGAATAAAATATTAATAGAATATATTGTTTTAATATTATTTTTGAATTGGGATTTGAAAAAGTTGAATTGTTTATTTTATTTTGTATGAAATTTGAAAAAGTTGTAATAATCAGATCATGAGATGAAATGAAAAGTTTTGTGAAAGTGAACGAGGCTTGGCAAGGGTGGACAATGGACTATTTACTAAGGTATGTTGTCTAATGGAAGAATTGTAGCAGTAAAAAAATTTGTGATAATTGATGAAGAAAAATTGGCAAAATTTGTTAATGAAGTCGTCATTCTTCTGCGAATTAATCATAGGATTGTGATTAAATTACTTGGCTGTTGTTTGGAAACAAAAGTTCCTATGCTAGTTTATGAATTTGTTCCCAATGGAACTCTTACTCAATATCTTAATAATCAAAATGAGGAGTTTCCACCAACATGGGGTATGCATTTACAAATTGTGACAGAAGTTGCAAGAGCTCTCTTTTACTTACTAATAAGTTTGATAACCGAATGAGGAAGAATAATTTCTCATTGATTTGTTTGAGTCGTACATCCAGTATTTATACAGCATATACAAGTCAGGAGCTGCAATCAAGGATTCTATCAAATATGGAAAACTAAGATCACGTAACAGTTACACTCAAGAGCTTCCTCACCTATTTACCATCGAGACATTAAGACTACATACATACTCTTAGATGAGAAGTTTAGAGCAAAAGTGACCGACTTTGGGACTTCAAGATCTGTTGCTATTGATCAAGCTCACTTGACCACACTAGTACATGGAACTTTTGGATATTTGGACCCAGAGTATTTCCAATCAAGTCAATATACAGAAAAAAAAAAGTTATGTTTATTTATGGCTTTGGTGTTGTCCGAGCTGAGTTATTAGCAGGAGAAAAAGCGATTTCTTCTAAACGGTCGTTAGAGACCAAAAGTTTAGCCACTTATTTCATTAATTCAATGGACAAAAAAAATTTGTTTGATATTCTTGATAATCGAGTTTTGAAGGAAGCTAAGAAAGAAGAGATTGTTGCAGTTGCCAATCTTGTGAAAAGGTACTTGAACTCACTACAAGAAATTTAGCCTATTGCAGCGATTTTTGACTTGTTGCAAAAAAAATCGTTGCAATAAGTTATCTATTGCAGCGTTTTTTAAATCGCTGCTGATTTTGGTGTTTAAAAATGATCAGATTCGTGATTTTAATATTTACAGCAAAAAATTTAGCAATTACAGCGATTTTGACCGCTGTATTTGTAAAAAACCTTTTGCAGCGCCTGAAAATTGTTGTAATTGATTTCTGGGCGCGAAATTTCATTTTTTTCATCCCCCGATTCCTCTTTCTTTTCCCTCCAGTGGTCTCGCCCCCCCTCCCCCTTCCCCCCTCTCCCCTCTCTCGGTCCCCATCGATCTTCTCCCTCGACCCAAGCCGCCGCACACAGCCAGTCTCCAGCGGCCCCACCACGTCACCGCCACCTCACCTCGACGTCCGCCCCCTCCTTCTCCCCCAAACCCCATGCCGGAAATGTCATTTTCCCCAAATCTGGCCTCACCTCTCTCTCTCTCTCTCTGTCTCTCGGATTTCTCTGTATCGCCGTCTCTAGGGGTGCCTTTCGCCACCACGCACACGTCGACGGCATCGCCCTTCTCCTCCGTGCCTAGCCCAGCCGCCCGAGGCCCTCGTTCTCTCCCTTGCTCTGTTCGCAACCCACGGCCCCGACGACTGGTTTGGGTATTGCACATCTCTCTTGTTATCTGTATTTCTTTGTTAATTTCTCTGCATTTTTTTGAGTATTTTAGTGGATCTGTAAGTCGTTCAAGTTGGCAGCTTAGAGGCAAATGGGACTTTTGAGTTAATATTAATTGAGATGAAGATGGCCTCATTGGATATGTTTTTGGATCACTCATGATGCTTGTTTCGCTTGATTCTGTCGCCACATTGTTGTGAATCTGTACAAGTTAGAGTTGCTTAACAGATTTTTACAGTTAATGGAATTACTCCAGTATTTCTCATGTAACTTAAAGGACCTGTACATTAAAAGAGAGAAAAACTCAGCAACTTACTTTCAGGGACCATCACAGCAATTGTTTTTTTTATCATTAGAATAGGTCACTTTTTGGCCCAGGTTTATTTGATCACATATTGTTACAAATGATGCCATGTTTAGTTGTCACAATCTGTTTTTCTAGCTAGAAAATTGAGTATGTGGTCTGAATTTGGGTTGCCGGTTGGGTTAATTGCTTTTGGGTTGGCCTACTTGAAGGTTTTCCAATATACTTTGTGACTTATATTTGATTCTCATGGAAATATGATTGTTCAAGTAACATGCAAACAAGAACAGCGTGCATATAAATAAGATGTTGAGCTACATACAGCCAAAAATTAAATGTTTATTTTTATCATCTATATGATCTTGTGCTTGGTTTTTTTACAATAGAGTAGCTAAGAGATGCTCAATCTAATCTCGTTATTTTCTAGGATACTTGCCGAGAAGGCTATATGATCTTGATGCCTCAAAATATGGATCTAAGGATGAACTAAAAGTACTGATTGCAGCTTTACATGAGAAGGGAATTAAAGTCATTCCTGACATAGTGATAAATCATAAAACTGCTGAGAAGCAAGATGGCAGTGGAATTTGGTGCATCTTTGAAGATGGCACTCTAGATGCACGTCTTGACTAGGGTCTATCCTTCATTTGCTAGGAATCTTGACAGTGGAGAAAGCTATGACCCTGCACCTGAAAGCTATGACCCTGCACCTGACATTGATCATCTTAATCCATTGGTACAGAGAGTTGTCAGAATGGATGAATTGACTCAAGACTGAGATTGGATATGATGGGTCGCGATTTGATTTTGTGAAGGGCTATGCCCCTAGTATTATAAAAAATTATATGGATAAAACCAAGCCAGATTTTAGTGGAGGGAAAACTGAAATTCTCTTGCTTATGGAGATGATGGGAAACCTAACCCCAACCAGGATGCACATCGTGGTACTCTAGTTGAATGGGTTGGGTCTACAGGTGAAGCTGTCACTGCATTTGATTTCACAACCAAAGGGATTCTGCAAGCATCTATGGTAAGGGAGTTATGGAGGTTAAAGGACTCCAAAGCCACTAGGATTGATTGGAATAAAGCCAGAAAGTGTTGTGACTTTACTGACAACCATGGCACAGAGTCTACTCAAAATAAACGTATCTAATGGTGTGTCACAACTTTATTTTGATTTTGGCGTTCAAATGTTTTATCTTTAAGTTTTTATATATTTCACTTGCTCAAGGAGAATGGCTTCATTGTATCGATAAACTAATAAACTTTATATCTTGCGTTTGGGGCTTACTTATATGGATTTTACTTTATTGAGAATTATTGTAATCCTCAAGATGATTGGTACTTGTTTAAGCTGAACATGCATTAGTTGCATCAATACACTCAATTCCCTCAACAAAGATCAATTTTGTTTCACATTTTACAAGTAATTAAAGCTAATAATCCTTGCTATAGATAATTTATAATTAAACTACTGAAAACAACAATAATGCATGCATGCTCATATACTTATATATATATATATATATATTCAGTTTTACTTTTGCTTATCTAAAATTGACAAAAGAAAATATTCACATATTACCTGTTGCTTTCAATTAATTTCAGGTGATTGTCTTCTTTGAGTTTGACTTTAATTTCATTAGAGAACAGGGTGGTTCAATATCTACCTTGTTTTCTAACCTAAGAATCTGTGACAAGTGCAGTAAAGTGCAATTACTTTGTTGCAACACTTTATTTTACTTGCTTTTGTCTATGTTTCTGTGTGAGATTACTAATCCTTTACCCAACACTGTCCTCAATATGCTAATTATTTCTTATTGTGATGTTCTCAGGGATGATGACAACGACTTCCTGGTTCAGCTATGTAAATAATAGTTTTTAATCCTCTACAAAAATTTTGATATAAGTTTGGAAGTACAGCGTTTTTTTAGTCAAGTAATGCTTTGTGTTTTTGCTTAATCTATATATATTTAGATTGGTTGCTGCAAGTCCTATGGATAATTATCTCTACTTTGATCATAAAAGTGTAGTTTGAAAGCAGTGGAGACCTAAATAAATATCTAAGCAAATTGTTTGTAAATTTGTATAGGAGTTTTGGTTTGGACAGTTATTGATGAGCTTCTAGTGTTAACAATACACATTTTTCCAGAATTTTAATAAAAAAAGGTTTGATTCTAAAGTTGTACTTTACTTGAATGAAGTTCTACTTTGAGATTAGTAAATTAGATTGATGCTGATGTGTTACAACTATTATGAAAAGTAGGTTTTCATGCATTCTTTACCTATAATAAGGCTTTCTCCTGTTTGTATGACTTCATGCTCCACTTTCCAGGTTTTTTGTTCTACTAATCAGTTGGTATTGTGTCTTTCCAGAAAACTCATATACAGGTATGCCTTTGAATATGGGAGCAATTACTTTTAGTTGAAAGTGATGAAGTGCACTTAGGATCAACTTGAAGTTTCTGCTTGGCTATGTACTGAACATATTTCTACTTGTTGTATACTGAATGTACTGAACATATTTCTACTTGTTGTATACTGAATGTACTTTGTAGAACATTTTCTATGTACCATTTGTATTATTAAGTAAAGGGAATTAAATCCTAGCTGATCTACTAACTTTGCTTCTAATACAAGTGAAAAAAATTACTGAAACTGTATGTTTCAGTAGTAATTTTTTTTTTAATTTTGTAATTAAGTATTTGCAGCGATTTTTATTCTTTGCAAATAGGCCCAATTCGTTGCAAATAATCAGTTGCAGCGATTTTAGTCCTTGAAAAGTATGCAAAATGCAACACAGGAAGCAAGCGTTGCTTTTACGCATTTGCAGCGCTTTTTGATTTTTTCCAGCGATTTTAGTCCTTGCAAAAACAATCAAAAGCAGCGCTAGAACGGTATGTTGCTTTTGACGTACACAATTGCAGCGCTTATAAATCAATTGCAGCGATTTCAAGTGCTGCAAAAAAGGGCAAAAGTAACGAACCAAATGTAGCGCTGCTGTTGTTGGAGGCTATTGCAGCGATATTTAGTGATATAGCAAGGATAAATTTCGCTGCAATTGATCAAATGCAGCGCCATGGCAATCACATGGGGTGGCCTTTTGCAGCGTGAAATTAGTGATTTTGCAGCGGTTTAAAAACGCTGCAAATGAAGTCTTTTGCAGCGTTTTTTCAATAACGTTGCTATTGATCAAAAATATCACTTTTATACTGTCGAACATGCAAGGAGGGTAATAACGCTGCAATTGATCAATTACAGCGTTTTTTCAGTGTATTTGCAACGATTTTAAGCGCTGCAAAAGGGCTAATTTCTTGTAGTGACTTGAATGGAAAGAAACGACTTAGGATGAAAGAGGTTACGAAAGAGTTGGAGGCAATACTGCAAATCTCACGAAAAGCCTCTAACCTTCACCAAAACTTTGAAGAGGTCGTACTCAAGAATGAAATGTTCGATCAATATGATGTTTCTACATCAACAATTGCAGGTACGTACAGACAGTGGCATAGTCTCATCCTTAGATGCCGAACCATTATTATCGTCTTAAATATTAGGGCCAGTATTTGAGCAATCTCATCTTATGGGTTACATAATTTAGTCTTTTGGTTGAATATATCTTGAAGTTAATGCCAGCCATGAATGTATCACTGAACATGGATTGTATATATATGATATATAATCTTATGGTGGAATGAAGCATGCAAACATATACATTTTATGGTCTCATCTCCTCCGAGCAGCTCTTCACTTGCTTCTGGTCTTCCATACTACAGTTTCAGAATTAATAGTAAAGCAAAAAAAATGGAACCCTAGCTTTTTTATGTCCTTTATACTAGCAACAAAGCAAACATACTCTTCAAAGTTCAAACTAAAACCAGAAGTTCCACGCTATTAGAAATACCAGTTCACCTATTCTAAGTCTGTTATATCTATCTCAGTTGGTTCTTCAATAAATAGAGCTCATTTTGATGTAAATATATGACGATGCAATACAATTAGGGTGTGTTTGGTTGTTGAGATCATCTCAACTTCATATCATTGATAGAATCTATTACTTTTTAACTTCCTATAAAAAAATTAAACTCATCTCAATTTATTTTATATATTTAAATACACATATCTCTACTTATTTATATTTAAATATATCTCAATGAGAATTACGAAATATTGCTAGTTATAAATTAATTCAAATTATCTAGACAAGAATTGGCTGATCTCTCCCAAGACAAAGATTCAGGTGCTTTCTCTCCTTGAAATCATCACAAAAAAACTCAAAGTAGGACAAAAACTCAAATGGAAGATTACTTTGACACCCTTGATTGTTTTAGAAGTCACCCGGCCAATAGCTTATGCTTACAAAAGCGAAGACTTTTTCAACTGGTGATTATGTAAGGCTGATATAATTATTCGTTCAGGCTGATATAATTATTCGTTCAGGCTTTAGTAGGGTCGTGTAGGACGTACTTTGGGTTATTAAACTTTTGCAAGTCGTCGATCTTTTTATTTTGAAAGTTCT
Organism: Carya illinoinensis; assembly: GCF_018687715.1. Lineage (NCBI taxonomy): Eukaryota > Viridiplantae > Streptophyta > Magnoliopsida > Fagales > Juglandaceae > Carya > Carya illinoinensis. The sequence continues at coordinate 7,822,241 of NC_056755.1, read as the reverse complement.
TTGGGCTTGATCGTGTACAGTGCACGTACACTTTTCCTCTCAACCTCTTGCCTTGTAAGCTGTCAAACTCATTGGGGTGAAGTCCAATGACTCCTCATCACACCCAATTACACTAAAGAGTAGTGAATAGTCTATTTAAAAGAAAACAAAAATTATGCAACGTGACAGTTTCCTTGTGTTATGTAGGTATATATGCAACTGCAGCCTTTTAACATTGAAAATGTTCACTGAGAAAAAACTAATTGCTTAAATTATATTGAACTCGTCAATTTTCATATATTTTTTTTTTTCTTTTCATGCAGTTTTTATATTTCAAATCTTATTCTTTTCACTCGTACATATTCTGCAACGATTTTATTACGTAAAATTTTGGAGACACGATTGAGAAAAAACTTTTGTGGAAGTGGATTTTGTCTATGTGATATTATTGTTTTGTTTTTTCTTTCTGTGGAGAGTAAATTTACCCACTTTGGATTTCTATCATGGTTTCTTGGGTCTTTTAGAGGGGGAGGGGGTTGGTGGTGAGAGATAGTTGCTTGTATCTTTTGGATGAATAGGTCAGATCTACATCGGTTGACCATCTTGTGTATGATCAGTTCAATGAATAGCCAAATAGAATTTTAAAGTCATTACTGACATTCAGCTTCCCAATTTTGTTCTCGTCCCTGCTTAAACTTGTGTTGCCACTCTATGGTGGTTAAAATGCCAAGACACTTTTTTGGTAGTCTCCAATTTGGTGGAACCTACAGTGAAGGTAATTAAACTGCCAATTAGTCTTACAACCTGGTGGAACCTACAGTGAAGGTAATCATTGACAGCCTCCAAACAATTAGGAATGAGTATTCACAAAAAGTGGGTGTAGTATAATGTTAGGAAAGCAATCATAGGGAGAGTCTCATAGAGAGACTCAAGGAGACTAAAAAGGGTGTGTGTTAAGGAAATAAATATTTTGTGGTGTTTTTTGAATTATAGGCTAGCAGGGTGTTTTTGGGCATGGTAACTTTTTGGGGGGATGAAACAAGATATTCAAGATGTTTAAAGCAGTGCATTAAGTAATTATACTATATAGGATGTGGTTGTGTGTGGTTGTCTATCAATGGGGTTACTTGACCACTAAATAATTTTGTGGGTGTTTGGAGTTGTCTGAAAATTGCATGTTCACAGTAAACGTTGGTAACATATACTGCAAACCAGAAGCTGAGGTCGGATTACATGCCTTGTAAGTAATGATTATAATGCAAAGACTGAATTTCTTTTATTAGAAATATCTGCACCTCTTATTTACTAACACTCATTGTGTCGATGTTTGGTATCCACCTTACAGGTTGAAGTAGCCAAATGGTGTTTATGTGAACAACCTCCAGAATAGGCACTTGCTGGACACAGGACAATGCAGTTTGAGATGGGCCTCGAGACAAGGTTCTAGTTTTAGCTTACTCAAGTAGTTATCAGTTTTTTTAGTTTAGTACTAAAAAGTGCACCCTATTTTCCTTTAGTCCTTGCCCCAAAGTTCATTTGATGTTTGCTTATTTTTGGACTTTTAGCTATTGCATGATCATTAAAATATCTATTATATAGGGGAAAGTATGGGTGACAGAGAATGAGATTTGGTTTTTGATTTTGATGTACGTGTAGCTAAATTAATTGATGAAAACTATATGTACATTTAGATAAGGTTTAAGTTGGCTCTAGGTCATTATGGGTTGAAATGCTGATATTTGTGATGCTACATAATTCATGTGTATGTTGAATGGGTTTTCCCTCCTTCTCTTTAGTACAAGTCTATGGCAGTGTGTTAGTTATAGTATAAGGCGTATGGTCGTATGTTTATTCCATGGGACTGGTATATAAATGATTCACAAAGGGCAATAATAGTTTGGAGTCTAATGTCATCAGGTTTATTGCACTAACTCATGAGCACACATCCTACTAAGCGGTTGTTTATCAAGCTACTAAGTGTATATTGGTTGTTGCCTTTTGGTTGATGCATGGCTGGACCAAAATGTATGTGTGAGGATGTGTTGTAGTGGATGAAGGTTCAGGGATATTGAACCTGGATGCATGTTAGAGATGACTCTGTTTCATTGGGCAACTTTCTGTTGAGATACAATTAAACAGGAACAATTTTATGGTGGTAGATAAACTATGAAGTGGACCACTGTCATGCGTGTGAAATAACTTGATCCTATCTCACCCAGCTCTGCCAAGCTAGTGGATTTTACTGCCTACGAGTGTTATGGACCATTTTTTATTCAGTTGATGATGTTAATATTGTATTACATTTAGAATTTGCTAAGACTTGAGATTTAAATTTGTAAGGTTCAGGGATTTGGAATGTAATAGTTAAAAATCCTTAATCAATTACTGGAAAACTGATCAAGGATTTTTAACAGTCTATGAATGAATGTTCACATGGTTTTCACTTTGAAATAATTATCTACTTTTTGTTTAGCACAAAATAATCTTATTTGGGATAATTTAGTAATATTGCTTATCAGACGAGATCAATAATATAGTATTGTTTAAAATCAAGATTTTATGGCTATGACAGCCATACAATTTCCATAGTTTTTTTTTATAATTTTTTAAAAGACTATGAAATGAGCAGTCCCAACTATTTTAGAGAATCGTTTGCGGCGAAGTAGATATGTCGGAAATAAGCTTTCCCAACTATGGCTTTTGTATTCACCATCTTCGGGGATTTTAACTCGTCAGAAATAAGTTTTTTTCCAACGATTTGAAATGAGGCAATCGGTTTTTGGCAACCAACCCGCAACGAAAATGATTTTGTTAGAATAAATTATTAGCGGCAATTTTGTAGCAATGGAAAAAACTGAATTCCTTGTAGTGAGCAACACATACGTTGGGAATTAATAATTTTCTAAATTCATGATCCACTTCTTACGGGGATATATATTATAATTAAACACGACAGATATCATTGAGACATGCATATATTAGAAAATTAATTAAATAAATAAACTTTGGTTTCTGATATCATGTTTCGTTGTCTAAATTTCAAAGTCTTCAAATATATTTGATTGAAGTGAAGAAAAATTAAACTGATTCATATGACGTCATGATTTGTTTCAAAGTCCTTTTCTTGGAATAAAAGTCCGACTATTAATTTTTTTACAAGACGTTTGATAGGGGTTTATTGATTAATAATCAAATAGTTAAGTATCTTTTGATTTATTTTTCCCGTGGTAGATCATTAATTATTGAATGCAGTTCCATTTTCATCTTTGACAAAGTCAAAAGAGATCAGTCTATTATTTTTGTTCATGGCTGATCATAGAATATACTATTTTTCTCTCAATTACAATATCCTTGACAAAGTCAAAAGGGTTTGGCATCTAAGTTGTGGTTCCAATTCGTTATACCCTTTGTGCTTGCTTGGGCTCTTGCCTCCATCACCAACAGTATGATTACATTCTTTCAGAACATCCTAGTGTAATCGGATATAGTTCTTCCCTTTTATCAGTTGCTGCATGGTTATAATTAACTTCAGCTGCTTCTTTGACGTTTAATAATTGCGGTGGCTTTTTAATTAACATTTACATAATGAACTTAGTACTCTTTTATTGCTTTTTATTGGTGTGATTGATAGGATGGTAGCCTGGGTTTATGTATAAACTCTTTTATTGCTTTGTAATTTGATTGAAGGTGAAAAGTTATTTATCAGTGTCATTTTCACAATTTGGTGAACCTATAGTTCGATTTAAGCTACTCCTTCAATTTCACAGCTTTAGTTATGCGCATTTAATTGTTTTGTCACCATTTAGTCTGCCTTTGTTCTGCTTATATGTCTGGAGTCATGTGATGGTTGGCAATTGGCAACAGCAGGCACTCTCATTTCAAGTTACCTAGCCTTTTGGATCGTCCCATATAATTTCGAAATAATGGCCTCAAGTATAACCCTCATTGTGGATTTGACTCTCCTTCACATGTAGCTATAAACCACATCTAAACACACTTGTGTACTATTTTCCATTTACATGTTTTGTTCTCTCATGCATGCTTTTGCTCTCCACTTCTAAACCATTTCTTACTCCAGGTTGGCCAATGATTGAGTGTTGAATGTATCATGTTAATGCAACTTCCCTTTGTTGACATTATCTCTTGATTCTTTTTATTAATTTAACAAATAATGACTTCCAAGATGATACAATTTTATAGATTATGCTAATGCATTTGTGGAGCCTAATCTGTTATTAAAGTGTGTATGCACATCTGCATACACACTAAAGGGGAGCCCTGTTTGGCTACTTTAAGTGCATGGTATTTAATATCCTTTCCCTACTATTTTCATTTCTTTTTCTGTTGGCTATTTTTTTTAATATGCTGAATTTATTAGACTTGTAATCTTACAAAATGTTTTTACCTACCCACTCAAAGAGCTACTTAGAGGAAAAATGTTGGATTCATTTAGAGCAACAATGTCAATCACTAAAAAGAAACTTCAGTTTTTATTGGCTGGGTTAACTACTAATTTATTTAATTAATTCTTTAACTAATATGTGAAGTCTATTTGTAACATATTAAAAAAATGTTGGCAACTATGCAGATGTACTTGTGCTCATTTTATTTTTATTTAGACTTTAAGATAGGTAGTCCAATGTTGACAAATCTATCTAGAAGTCCATGTTCTATAGCCTATTTGTTAACATTCCATGTCGTAATGGAATCTTTTTATCATCATCTACCAACTTATTTTCCACTCATCACTTCACAAGAAATTGGATGAAGATGGGGAAGACATACAAGTCTTCCCCTATTTGGACAACATCCTTTTTATCCTCGCTTAATATGTAATTGCTTACCATCCTTATAATGCTAATAGTCGCATTATCTTCTAAACACCTCTATTTACTTTTTCTTTTGATAAAACATTTGCTAGAGTGAAAAAAACTTTGGAGAGCCATCATTGAGAGGACTGACTGAATTCTGGTTAAAGCTTATACCATAGTACCCTTTGATGCATTATTTGACTCTATATAAAGTGCACCTCAAAGTAATGCTTGGTCTATTAAGGAAGCATTTATATCGCAAGAATGTGTGCACATATAGACTGTCCATGTGCATATCAGAAACTTTATCAAATACTATACAACGATTACCAAGTTGAGTATGGTATGATGGACCTTGACATGAAGTAACACTCCAGAGAAACTTGTGTAAGAGGTTCGGCCTTTTTAAAAACCTTGGCAAATGCTTATAAGTAATTTTTACATTATGTGGCTTCCGCTATAGTCAGATATGCACTTTGAGAGCTCAAAAAGTTTAACTTATTAAATCTTATTGAGGTCTTTGTCGATGTACATGCAATTGTCAACTAATGTGCTATTTTTATTAGTTTTTGGGAGAAGGAACTGATATTATTGCGCAAAGGCAACTTTGCACCAGTCCATTTTATTTTGTCTGCACATTGACATCTCTACAGTCACTACTTAATCTGATTAAGCGATTCCAATGCTCACTCGCCGTTCATCCTCCCTACCATGGTAATATGTTTATGGCAGGATATCCTGATTTCCTTACTCTTCCATGCATGTTAAATTGCAAGTATAGAATGTACTTGAACATTTGTTCTTCTTCCAAGTGTGGTACATACTTGCATCTTTATTTTGGGCAAAACTAATATTTGCTAAATTAGTCGGGAACAACGCAGACTACCATGAAAACCACCTAGCCAAATACAATGTATATCAAAACATACATAGACAATGATACTTCATGATGTATGTGAAGCTTAATATTATAATGCATGGTATGACGCCCCCAAACACAGTGCTTGTCAGTAATTTTTACCTAACTAATTATAAGTTAAAACACATCAGCATACCTACATAACAGTCCAGTTTTGGGATATGTTTCTAGCATTTTATGCCCCCACAAACTCTTTCCATGTAACTGATCTTGCAAACAAGATCTTGGTTTAGTCATTTAGATATAACCTTAGTAGATTCAAACAAATATGATTGTGGCCCTGTAAACTTTACAAAGGTCAAGTCATTTTTATACCAAACAGCTTAGCAACATCAATCACTCTTCATGGATTAGTATCTGATGTGTTACCTTAATCCCTTTTCCCTCCGTGCACTAACTCTATCAAGTATCGATTGAGTTGGATGTTTTTTAAACCATAGCCTTCCCAATCTTGTATTTTATGAGTAAATACAAAGGTACTGCACGATATGGACAATTCCAGAATATGCATTTTGCCAATGCATCCTCTTCTAAGTATATAATAGCTTCTACTGTGCCTATACGCAACCACACCTATGTTTTTTTTCATCATGAACTGCTTCCCCATTTGTAATGTGGACTGATTTAGCAAAAAGCAATATGGATGATGAACTCATCGTATGTGTGCACTTCAATTTAAACAACCCACAATACATATGACCAACAATGCCCAAGCCTAGTTACATCACTAGTCACTCATGCCATTGTTCATCTCTCCCATAAAAACATTGCAACTTAGCAGCATCTAAGTTGGCTTCCAATATACTGCCTTGGAGCCTATCAACTCTGGAAAACCATACAGCTACTGGTAAATTTGATGCTGATGACTCATATTTTTCACTCCATTTTATGCCATGTTGTGTGTGGGATTTGATTACAGAAAAGATAGGCTAAACCCTTTTTTTTTTTCAGGCTTCCACAGGTGGCTGTGGCACTCCCAAGAATTTAGCTCATCAATTATTGCTCATAGACTTGGTGTAAGTTCTCATATGTTATAATAATACATAGTGTTTTGCGTCTGCTAAATTATTGTACGTTCCTACTACTATATATCTGTTTAGGGTTATTGAGGTGTACCTTGGCTTTGCAGTTTGGTCATTGTATGAATATATTGTCCTTTATGATTGGGTTATCAAAATGGGTGGGCATGCATTAGATTCAGGATTGATGAGACAGAACTACATTTAAATCTAACTCATCAATGTAACAGAGTTAAACTGCCTTTATAAGTACTTCTAATGTTTTTACACTATTTGGAAAATATGTGCTGTAGTGTAATTTATATATCCGTATATCTCCTGCAATACCAAGAATGCACCCAGTGGGTGTATGCCCCTTCCCGATACCCCTATCGGGATGAATCTTCATGGCGTTGTGGTTTTTTGTTGTTTTTCCAAGTGGTTGTATGTTTGTTGTGATAACTGACACAACAAAACTATGATACTATGTTTTCCATTAATCTTTTTCACATTTATTGTTACAAATGTGAAAATGTAAACCATAAACTTAATGTAAACCATAAACTTAGGACCTACTCCTACCAAATCTGTACGGGTTTTTATTTGGTATACATGTGTCTTGGGGGGAAGATTAAACTGATGGTTTGTTAACTTACACACTCTTAAAGTGTTTATCTGGGCTGATTTGTATGGAGACATGATAATATGGGCAACTTATATTGGCAGCCTAATCGTTGTATATTGGGTTTGTTTTCTCCTCTTTGGTCTCCAATTTGTCTATTGTTTTGTTTTGCTTTTAAATTTTTTTATATGAATTTCCTTTGTGAGCTTTTGTTTTTGGTTTGCCTATGTACTTGTACATTCTTATTCTTGGCTATAACGATGTTTGCTTCCACTCAAACATCGTTGTAGAGAGTGCTTTCTTATCCAGAATATGGATGGGCATTCCCACCTGCTGATTCCAAACTAGTATATTAATAGTTTCAGAACCAAGCGTGTTGTCTCTCATAGGTGCATTACTTATACATGGAGAAATGGCCAAATCTTGCCGTGGAGAAAAATGTAGAACATCTGAAGCTTCCCATTCAGATATTGTGCTAATACAACCCCAACCCCTCTAGCTTCGAGTACCTACACCCAAAATAGGGAGTAGGTTGCAGAAAATATGGGAACATGGGGGTGACTTCCAGTCTCCAACTTAAAAAATAACATAAGATTTTTTTTTTACAGACCTGTTATTAGCTACACCCATTGTTATATACTAGCAACAAGGGGAGTAATGGTCAAGCTTCGAACAAATAAACTCAAGCATCTGACTGCTTTCTAAATTCCCCTTGTTGGGCTTATATTGAATATGATAAACTATTGCTGATGACCAGCAAAAGACATAGTTATAGATTACATGCAGTAATCCACGCTCACAGAAAATGGTTGTTGACACAAAGTGACCCTTCCATTTTTCCCCTATGCTCCTTAATGATCCCATTGGTTTTGATGCTCATTTGGAGTGTGCCTGATATTTTTTCCTTGCTAGCTTGCATATTAAACACATGTAGGGTTTGTAATTGTGTAGAAGATTATATGATTCAGAGACATTTCTTGATAAAGTGAATTATGTGGCATGCATGGCCATGCCCATACTACTAGTACATTGGACTGCATTTCCAGCATGTTGTTGCCCTCCCTCTAGCTTTTTTTGGAGCAGATTTTTAAAGTATGCAGTAGCGAATAGGGGATGTTTATTGAGAACCAATGAGTATATGTCAACGACAGTGCGCTTACATGATTGGGCAATAAATCCTTGCTTCTCACATTTGTCTTAATTCTTTATCAGCCAACTTGAATTCTTCTGTTGCCCACTCAACCAACTTTAACTTGTCTTTTTCCCCCTGCTACTGATAAGTATGAACAGCAGCACTTCCCATAGAATGGCGATTTGGACAGCCAATACCATATTTATAGAAATTAACTCCCTGTATGCTGCTCGGAATATTGTCCATTATTTGATGAAAAAAAGAAAAAATAGGAGTTTGGATAATTCGTTGTACATTTTTTTTTTAAAGAAGAGGACGGTACCCCAATTTTATTAATAGCCCTCACTTATGGTGGAGGAAAACCGTGGTTACATCTCAGATTCCTGGGAATTATAAATAAAAGCAATAAACAAATCCCAGTCATCAAAAAAATCCAAAACTATAAAGCCAACAAATTACAAAGGGTCCAAAAAAAAAAGGAATAAAAACTCAACTAGTAAACCCATAAAACCAAACCAACCTGCAAAAACAAAACACATACAATTAAACACACAAATTATAATATATGAGAATAACAAACGAACCTAGGACAAAATCTATGAAATTTGCAAATGAGGAAGACCAATTCTGTCCATTCTAAGAAGACCTCGTAACTGGTTCGGCATGTGATCATTATCCGTATACCAATCCGACTCAACACCCCTAGAGCCTCTCTTGGCTAGAAAATTTGCCACAACATTACCCTCACGATAAACATTGTTCACACGGTACTCCATGCAAGATAAATAAGCAAATAATTCATCCCAAAAATCCTCAAGATACCAAATACTACACTCACCTTTAGTAATCTAATTAACTAGAAGCTGAGAATCTGTCTCAATCTGAACCCGAGGAAAGCCTAACTGAACACACCTCCTAACTCCCTCCAACAAACTTCTTCTCATTTCAGCCAAATTATTAGAACCCTGGCCTAGAAAAATAGAAAATGATGCCCGAAGCCTACCAGAGCTATCACGAATAATACCCCCAGCACCAGCTGGCCCAGGATTTCCCAAACTACTGCCATCAGTGTTAAGTTTCACCCAACCCTACGACGGTTTTGACCATCTCACCGCACGAACAATCTTAAGCTTAGGATAAACCGCAGGAATATCCAATCTGTTCAAAACATCAACATCTTTATTAGAAACATAAGAAAACTTTCATATTCCAGTTCATGAGCTTACGGATCCAATGTTTAATAGCCTGCCAAATGAAAGCAACTGATTCCGCCTTATTATCATACCGAGCTTTGCATCACCTATTCTAGAGTTGACAAGAAATAATAGAAGGAAGAATACCAAAAATAATGCAAAGTTGAGAGGACTTACCTGCCCGACGAAACCAAAAGTTAATCTGTTCCTTCCAAGTCCAGAAAACACCCATTTGCACACCAACCTAATTGGCAGCCATACACCAGATACGTCGAGCGAAATCACCAGTGCAAAGCACGTGATTCAACCCCTCAATATGACCCACATGGCAACAATCACACTTAGAAACCAAAGGAATGCCAACTGACCTGATTTTTTCATCAACACTCGGACAATTATTGTAAGCCTTCCACATCAAAATGGATATTTTCTTAGGAAGAGAGTTGTGCCAAATCTATTGAGCCCAAGGTAAAGGAGAAGCTCTCACCCGGATACAATCCCAAGCACTACTGGTCAAAAATTGCCCTAGTTAACTTCTTGCATGCTTGTTACTCACGCATCATAGACTTGGTTAGTGTGTGCCTTGCAGTAAACTTAATTCTCGGTTGTCATCACCCATTCAACTTCTCTCTGCAACGGTTTTTTTTTTCAAACTACATGGCTGAAAGTTGTTTTATCCATTTAAATTTGTCAAGGACCTACCATTATCCGATCTTGAAAAGTCAACTTCATATTAAGTTATATCAAGGAAATTTGTTCTAGCCTGTTTTTTTGTTACCAAGAATTAAATAGATAAATCTTGGATGCATATTGAAGATAGATTGCGGTCCCATGAAGATGCCGAAGGAGTAAACCATTTCCTTTCCATGGCTCAATCCAATGCGCCAGCCAGTGATGCCATTAGGTGCCCCTGTCAGATATGTCATATTAATTTTTTCCAACTATTTACTGTTGTGAGGGATCATCTGTTCTTGTGAGGGATTGATAAAAGTTATACTCAATGGATATTTCATGGAGAAGATGATCGTTTTCATGCCAACTAGTCAGATGATGAGGATGATGGAGATGATTTTGGTGAGCGCATTGATGACGTTGATGAGATGTTAGATGACATCGTGGTGGGACCCTTTGTGGATAGTGCAACCAGTTTAAATGCCGGTGGCAGTGACGATGATAATACAGAACCCAACATTAGGACATCAAGACACCATACATTTGAATAGTACATAGAGGATGCACGACGTCCACTCTATCCTGAGTGTACAAACTACTCGAAGCTATCATTTATGGTGAAGTTGCTTCACATCAAGACTATCGATGGTTGGAACGTGAAGTCATTTAACATGGTGCTAAAGTTATTGAAATCTACCTTCCCGATTGCTCTCTTGCCTCAAGACTATAATGATGCACGGTAGCTAGAGCGTGGCTTGGGATTTAGTTACACCAAAATCCATGTATGCCCCAATGACTGTATCTTGTTTTGGAAAGAAGATGAAGAGAAAGATGAGTGCCCTAAATGTAAGGCAGCTAGGTGGGTCTCAATGACAACTAAACACCGGGTACCTCAGAAAGTGATGCGTTATTTTTCATTGAAGCCTAGGTTGCAACGACTTTATATGTTGAAGAAGACAGCAGAAGCAATGCGATGGCATAAAGAGGGGCGTATTGATGATTTGAGCTATATGAGGCATCTAGCTGATTCCAAAGTGTGGAAAGATTTTGACAGGAAACATGATTGGTTTGCCAAAGATGCTTGTAATGTACATCTTAGACTTTCGAGTGACGGATTCAACCCATTCAATAACATGAGCAAGCCCTATAGTATATGGCCAGTCATACTTCTGTCGTACAACTTGCCACCTTGGTCTTGCATGAAAGACCCATACTTTCTATTGACATATTTGATAGATGGTCCTAAATCACCAGGAAATGATATCGATGTCTTCCTGCGTCCTTTAATTGATGAATTGAAAGAATTATGGGCGGTTGGTATTGAGACATATGACGCATTCAGTTCCGATGTTTTCCGATTACATGCTTCTTTACTCTGGACTATAAATGACTTTCCTGCATATGCCAATCTTTCTGGGTAGAGCATCAAGGGGAAGTTGGCATGTCTTGTGTGCAATGTAGATACTGATTCTATGTGGTTAGCCTATAGGCGTAAACATTGTTATATGGGCCACCGTCGATGGTTGGCCCTGGACCACCCTTGGAGAAAGAATAAACGTGCTTTTAATGGTGCGAATGAGGTTTGGCTTCAACTAGCAAAACCTACGCCCCAAGCTATACTTGAGCAATTAAGCATTGTCTCCTACGTGCAGTTTGGGAAAAGTTCATGGAAGAGGAAACAGGCACCACAAGAATTCAACTGGACAAAAAAAAACATCTTTTTCGATCTCCCATACTGGCAAGACGTGGAATTAAGGCATAACCTAGACATAATGCATATTGAGAAAAATATTTGTGATAGCGTATTGGGCACCTTGTTGAGTATTAATGGAAAGAGTAAGGACACTGCAAATGCGCGAAGGGATTTGGAACATCTCGGACTGAGGAAGGAATTACACTTACATCTGAATGGTGATCGTTGCCGAATGAGTCTTGCATGTTACACACTAAACCATAATGAGAGAATATCCTTTTGTGAGTGGGTGTCACAAGTTACTTTTCTAGATGGCTTCACCTCTAATATTGCTTGGTATGTGAATATTCGTGAAGGCAAAATTTTAGGAATGAAAAGTCATGACTGCCACATTTTTCTCCAACGGTTGCTTACGGTCGAGATTGGTGATTATCTGCGGCCTGACATCTGGCTAGCTTTGACCGAGTTAAGTACATTTTTCAAGGAATTGTGTGCTCGAACATTGACTTATGAATCATTGCATCGACTTCAGGCAGATATTTCTATCATCCTATGTAAACTTGAGATGATATTCCCACCTGCATTTTTTGATATAATAGTACACCTCGCAATTCATTTACCGGACGAGGCATTACTTGCTGGACCAGTGCAATACAGGTGGATGTATCCTTTTGAGATGTACCTGGGGAAGTTCAAGTGTTATGTTCGGAACAAAGCCCGCCCTGAGGGTTCAATTGCTGAAGCATATGTTCACGTTGAGTGTTTGACGTTTTGCTCAATGTATCTCAACGACATTGAGACCAAATATCAACGAGTTGAAAGAAACTCAGACATTCTAGAATAGCTTAATGAAGAATTTTTCTCTGTATTCTCACAAAAGATACGTCCGCTCGGGGTGGCAAACATTCACATGCTAACCGAAAAATTATTTTCAAGAGCCCACTGGTATGTTCTCAATAATTGTGGCGAGATTGAGCATTACCTCGAGTAAGTGGTTATGATTTTGTATAAAGCCCAGAGTACTGATCGGATACAGATTACACCGTGTAGTGATACGACTCTATTTTGCAGTGAGCATTATAACATGATTACAAGGGAAGTCAAAACCAACAATGCGCACAGGCACCAAGCTCAATTCCCTAGGTGGTTCAAGAAACACGTACGTATTTCTCTTGATTTATACAACCTTCTCGATACGTACCCCAGTTGGTGTGCATGCCATTTGAATCTGACATAAAAGATGCTAAACACTAGAAAAATAAAAAATTTGATATAACAATAAAAAATAGACGATGCCACATGTTTAAAACCAAAATGTTGTATAATTGTTCTAGCTATTTTATAATTTGATTGGTTTTGTCTTTTGATTGGAATATAGATTCGAGAGAAGCATGCGATAGATCCAGCCAGTGTACTAGATGAAATATATGCACTTGCATGTGGTGCCGACAAGTGGGTTGCGTCGTACGCTGGCTGCATAATGAATGGAATTAGGTTTCAAACAAAGGATCGAGAGAGGCACTGACGAACTCAAAATAGCAGTTTGGTTGTCCATGGTGAACACCAATCAAATCCCATTGACTTCTATGGGGTTTTGAATGATATTATAAAATTAAGATATATGGGTTGGCGTAAGGTCTATTTGTTTCAATATGATTGGTGGGATGTTGGTGATAAGCGAAGAGGGATTCACATTGACGACCATCTAACAAGCCTGAACACTTCTAGAACATGGTATAAAGATGACCCTTTTGCTCTAGCCTGCCAAGCCCAACAGGAGTTTTACTTAAAAAATATTAGTGTGGTGGGTATTTGGTATGTGGTCCATAAGATAACGAATAGGAATGTATACAACATTCCTTTAGTTGCGTCGGTTGACGATGCTGATGATGGTGCAGAGTCTGGTGATGATGACGCTTTCTAGTAAGATGAAAACATTGCTAGAAATGTGCTGCATGCCCAATGTAGTGATCCAGACTTGATGAATCCATTGAACAAGGTAGACGAAGAACTATTACTGATTGACCCTTTGACCATATTAGAACATCAACCATCTGCTTTACCTAACCACGAGGCATACCTCGAGGATGATGGCGTTGATGATGAGCTGGGAATCGATGATGCTGATGGTAATAGTAAGAGAAGCGATGAAGACAATATTGCATTTGCCGATGACGCAACCCCTAATTCTGAAGATGGTATGCCCTAATTTATAATGTTTTGATTTGGTTATCTCACTCTCTTCATGGTCTCCTTCTTTATTTATTATTACGCTTTATTTTTACGTAAAACTTGCTCAATGTATCAAAAGGATTAAATAAGCACACTTAAGGTATAGGATAAAACACCTTCATGATAATGCAGCACTCGTAATGGTTTATAAACAGCCTTTATAAACAATTAACAAACCTGTACCCACAACCCCAACCCCCTGTTCCCGTCTTCACACGACCCTCTCTCTTGAGTTGATGCAGATTTTAATGTACATACATTAATAACAGGATAAATATGTGTGCATTGTGATGATCATGAGGGTTGAATGTGGTAAATGGCCTTTTGTAGAATGATATTTATGTGGCATGTCAGCCACAACCAACTAGTTGCGTCAGTGACCATTGCCGGAGAAGCAAGGACATCATCTGCACAGGTCTTTTATATCCTCATTCCTATTGTTAACCTCTTATTCTGACATAGTTTGATATGTTATTCATTATGCTACCATATGAAGGGTGTTGAGCAAAGTTTCAGAACGAAGGTTTGGCCTTTCCTTCATTTTGGTAAGAAATGCCATCTATGCATCTTTATGTATGGGAGGTTTGTGCATAATTGGGCAATATTATGTTGATCCACTTTCTTTGGTTAACAAAGTGACAAGTATGTGATAGTCTCCAACTGCAATGTTTTTATCTTCTATTAGTCATTGTATCGGTTAAATATATGCATACGATATGCATATTGCAAGTATCTTAGTTTGATCATTTACTTCAGTTAGGAATATAAGTAGATGAAAACATTGCTAGGTTCATTGCTTCCTGCACAATGCAGAAAGATATGCATTTTAAGAAGATTATCTAGGTGGAAAATTTCAAGAAATATAGTTTTAGGGTCACGTATTCACTGCTTATATTCCTCAAGTCTTTTTAATGAAAACTACTGCATTGATGTTTCTACACCTATGTGTTGATATTGATTGAGGAATATAATGACTTACTCTCTATACTATCCAGAAACAGAGCTTAATGATGCAAAATCCTGCCAGCTTTCACATAAGACAATGGATTATGGGAGCTGCAAAAAAACTCTTTCCAACCCCTATGGTGAGCAGTTGTTATAGAGTCAATAAAGGTGCTCTTCTACATATACATAGAGTTGAGTGGTATTTCAGATCAATGAACTTGCTCATATTTTGATAACCTCTTTCAATGAAAAGCCAACTTCAAGTGTGATTGCTATTGTTAGAATGTGACACGTGAATATGATGCTTATGGGCCACCGTTTTGAGGTGAAGTTTTTAATCAAACACAATAGTTGATTAAACAAAGAATTTTTGTTGTGTTGGCTAATTTGTAGCTTATATCGTAGACTAAATACTCCTACTTGCTTCTTTGTCAAGTTTAGATAGAGCAATTGAGGTGTGTTGAATATCGTTGTCAGGGCCCAATGTTGTGATATGCTGACTCCTCTTTATATTCACATTTGCTCTCTCACTTCCAAGTTGTTTGATGTGATTCTAATAAGTTGAAGATGGAATGACAAGTATCAAGGAATTCAACTAAAACAAAAATTCATTTAACCACAATCAGTTTGCTTCATTTCCAGATCCTTGGCATGCACCCAATGAATATAACATACAGCATAAGAGGTACACATGAAGTTTGGCGAACATCCATATCAATCCTCCTAAAAGTATGGTGTAATGCACTGCCATTAGGTATTTCTTATCAATCCAATAAACTCAATCCAAGTAAATGGGATAAATGACATTGTGGACCAATTAATTGGCTAAATTGATGTGGGTGCCGTAATATGTTAGACATGATAATTTGAGAATAGCATAATCTGCCACCTGTGCAGCAGAATTGATTTGGTCTTTATGAGTTACCTAAAGCCAACAAACTAGCAAGCACATTTTTTTTTCTTTTTAAAAAGAGCCGGTAGCCACCCATATAGTAGCCCCGTCCCAAGTTTATTAATAGCCCTCACTTGTGGCGGGGGAAAATCGTGGTTACAAAAAGGACACCTGGGGGATACAAAAAAAAAACAAGAAGACTAAACCCAAGCATCAAAAACTAACGAAACAAAAACAAACTACAAACACAAAACCAAATACAAAGAGCCCCACAAAACATAAATAACCTAGCTCTAAAACAAGATCCCACCAGAAACCAAAAAAAACCTGCAAAACAAAGAAAGCCAAAAAACCCAAGACAAATACGCATCAAAACAAGAAAACAAAACAAGACAAACCTGGGACATCTTAGGAGATACGTAGGTAAGGAAAACCAAGTCTGTCCATATGAAGAAGACCTCGTAAATGACTAGGCAAGTCACCGTCAGCAGGCCAATCCTTATTGAGGCCCCTGGCACCCTGCTTAGCAAGAAAATCAGCCACACAATTTCCTTCACGATAAACATGAGTCACACGATAATCCATGTAGGTAAGATAGCTACTTAATTCGTCCCAATAATCTTCCAGATACCAAATATTACATTCACCTTTAATAATTCAGTTGACCAAAATATGAGAGTCTGATTCTATATCCACCTTATAAAAACCCATCTGATGACACCTCCGAACCCCATCCAAAAGACTCCTCATCTCAGCAAAATTATTGGATCCTATGCCTAAATGAATAGAATAAGCCATGCAGAGTCTACCACAATTATCACGAATGACACCCCCAGCACCAGCCTACCCAGGATTGCCCAAACTACTACCATCTGAGTTAAGCTTCACCCAATCCTGCCTAGGTTTCAACCATCTTACCACTTGAACCTTCTTAGGCCTGGGCAATAAGACCGGAATATCCAATCTATTTAAAAGGGCCACATCATGATTCAAAATATGAGTAACTTTCATAATCAAATGCATAATACGACGGATCCAAAATTTAATAACTTGCCACACCGACTCCACTGTGTTAATCTTATTTTCATACCAAGCTTTACAGCGCCAATCCCAAAGCTTCCAAGACACAATGAGGGAAGAAGACCAAAAATAAGGCAAATCTGAGAAGACTTACCCGCACAATGAAACCAAAAATTAATTTGATCATTCCAAGTAAGAAAAACTCCCATATGCACGCCTAAATTGACTGCAGCCAAGTGCCAAATTTTTCAACCAATATCCCCATTGCAAAGCACGTGATTCAGATCGTCAGAATGACCCATGAGGCAACAATTGCATTTAGAGACTATTGGGATACCAGTATTTCTAATCTTTTCATCAACACTCAAACAGTTATGAATAGCCTTCCACATCATAATAGAGATTTTCTTAGGGAGGTTGTTGTGCCAAATCCACTGAGCCCAAGGTAAAGGAGAAGCCCTCACCCGAATGCAGTCCCAAGCACTTTTGGTAGAAAAATTTCCATTATTATCTTTCAACCAAATAAGAACATCATTCCCCTCTTTACTCCGAGCCAATAACTGCCACAAATGAGAAGCTTGCTGATAACCCACTAGCCTCTCCAGCAAGGAGAAATCCCAACCATTATCAAGACGGCACTGTTTAATCTTCAACAACGGATGTCCAATCACAGGATGTATAGCACACAGAGGACCCCTATCATCCCTCGTACCAGAAAGAAAGATTACCTTCTCTAATAATCCACTTTGAATTAGACAGAACATCTGGAATACACCTAACAATAGATTTCCAAAACCTAGTACCCTTCGTAGGCTCCAAAAGAGATAAGTGATTGCCTCGAACATACTTACCTGTAAAGAAATCAGCCCAAAGAGACTTGCCCTGAATAAGACGCCAAGTAAGTTTGCAGTGTAAGGCCTTTTGAATATCATCAAAATCCCGAATACCCAAACCACCTTCCTCAATAGGCCTACAAATATTTTTCCAAGCGACCCATTTCTGTTTTCCTCTCCCATCAACGTCGCCCCAAAAGAAAGAACTTAAAATTCTGTTCAAAGCCAAAATCACAGTATGAGGAACCTGTAAAACAGCCAGAAGGTGGGTAGCCATACTTGATAGCACATGTCAAAGGAGGATTGTCCGGCCACCAGCAGAGAGCATCTTCATTTTCCAACCCGCAATCTTCTTGTTAATTTTACCAAGCAATTCACCAAAGTCATTAGTTCTGAGCCTCCCATCCACTATTGGAACACCTAAGTACTTAAAAGGAAAAGTCCCTTCAACAAAACCAGTAGTGCGAAGTAAGGAAGCCTTCCTATGAAGAAGAATCTTACGAGAGAAATAAATAGCACTCTTTTCTTTACTAAGGAATTGACCCGACCAAGATTCATACAGTTTAAGAACCTGCATCAATTTCCTTATAGACTTTTGAGCACCATTAGCAAAAACAACAATATCATCCGCATACATAAGATAAGATATAAGCGGGGTGCCTCGAGCTCGGGAGAACTAACCAATTGATCCATTATCAAAAGAAGCCTTAATAAGGTGTGAAAGCACCTCTTGCATGATTATGAATAAGTAAGGAGAGAGCGGATCACCCTGCCTCAGACCGGATTTCCCTTTGAAAAAACCCAAGGAGGTACCATTCATCATAATTGAATACCAAGGCGTAGAGATGCACATATCAATAAGGTTGCACACCCTAGGAGAAAACCCGAAAGCTGCCAAAACATGTAATAAAAATTTCCAGTCAACTCTGTCATTGGCCTTAGACATGTCAAGCTTGATAGCCACATTGCCCCCATTGGATTTTTTATGAATAGAATGAACCATCTCTTGGGTAAGACTAATATTTTCAAAAATATTTCAGCCAAGAATGAAAGCTCCTTGTTCCTTTACTTTGGTTCTAAGCTACTCGGCTTATGTAAGACACTGCAAATGCAAAGATATCACCTACTCACCTCAGTAAAGAATAGAGAAGAAATGTGATCATATATCAAACTTCCAATTGATTGACAATATCGAATGACCTATGCAGAAAGAAAACATATGTGTTGTTTCAATACCTATCGAGGGGGGGATTTAGATGGAGTAATCAATGCAAAAATGGCAAAATTATAGATTACCATTTTTTATTGCTTCTATATGTATGGTGCAGCTATGCTATAATGCCGAAACTATTAATTTGCTAGTACAGGTTTGCAACGATGACCAGTTCACATAAAGAGGGTCTTGCCTTATAGATTATATAACTACAGATTATAAAGCTAACACCTGTACTAAAATTTGACACATCTAGCAAAAATAAGCTGACACCTATATTGAGCAATAATCTGCCACTTGTATGTAAGCTAGCACTGCCATGTTTTAGCAACTTTATTAATCTACCACTTCTATATAAGCTGACACCTGTATTGCATGATAAAATATAATATGCCACTTGTATATAGGGATTGACACATTATTTATCTATAAAAAATAATCTGCTTGTATTGGAAACCTATGCAGAAAGATGCACAGCAAAATTATACCCTTGTTTAGATCATTAAATGTTGACCAAGATACTCAAATATCCTTTTATACACTCAGCGAGGGAAAAGCAAAATAGAATATGTTAGATATGGCAAAGGCAGATAGGGGATGATGCATAATAAAAATATAGTATTCCAAAAAAAGTGGGCCGGAGGGGACTGAAAAGAGGCAGGGTGCAACAAGCAAGGTTGTCAACTCATATGCAGTAATCTCCTATTTTCTCCTGCCAAGAACTAGGAGCCCATACCCAATTGCTTCAAAAAGTATATTGCAACTTCTTGTGTCTCATTGCTCACATAACAAAGAAGCCATACCAGTTGTTTTGTGAGAGAGGAGCAAAACCAAACGTGAAATCAGCCAATCATTCTGAAGTTGTGATTCGACCAAAATCATAAAGCATCGGTTTCCACTACACTTGTGATCATCCAAGCAGTGAGAGGATAGATTCTTCTACCTTCATCCACAAAGCAGTTTGGGTTAACTCGGTCTGCCTCCTCTCCTTTTACTCTCACTTTTTCTCACCTGTTCTCAACTCTCAAAGCACATGTTCTGGGGTTAAAGCTCTTACTGTCATTTTTCTCTCTGCAACCTCTTATTCTTAAAAGCTTTGCATGTAAGTAATGCATGCAACTGACACAAGGGTTAGTTCAAGAGTAGAATATTGTCAACACATTTCTCATGAAGAACCATTCCAAGTTTTTTATTAAAGAGAAAGCATATTTTCCCCCCTGTTGCCAGCTTTAGACTAGAAACTGTTGGAGCTTTTGTATGGCAGTTTGTAGTGAGGGGGTACTGCTCCCAATCTCCTGGCTCTCTCTAAGTTTTTCATATTAGGGAAACAAACTATAAGTAATGCATGCTTCTTACTCAACATGTATTTAAGCCACACTAGGTGAAGACATTTATATAGAGCTAAGAAAGCTTACTTTTTTTGTTTCCTGTTGCAATATCTTGTCACTCATGGACATATTTTTTTTTTTTTACAGAAAAGATAGTCACAGAATACTGCTCTCACTCTCATTTCTCTCTCTGAGTTATACTTTATAGATTTGAAGGTGAGTAATGCATGCTTCTTAAACTAGGGTTATATAGTAATCCAATATTGTCAACAAATCTGAAGGTAGGAAATTTTTAATTTATGAGAGAAAGTGTTTTGCTGCTAATTTTTCAGTCTACCCACATCTAGACTGGAATAACTGAGTTAAACTGTGGCATTTTGTAGTGAGGGGCAACTTTATGTACAACTAATTTCTCTCACTATGTTGTTTGTAATAGATGGGAAACCAAGTAATGCATGAATGCTAACCACTAGGGTTAAACCTGTAGGTGCATATTGTGAACACATATCTCTAAAGCAGAGATTGGCATTTTTATTTTTCCTGTTCTGATATCTACACTGGGAAGATTTTGTTTTTTTGTTTTGTTTTGCAGTTTGTAGTGAGACACAGAATACTGCTCTAACTCATATATCTCTCTGAGTTATACTTAGTGTTTGAATGTAAGTAATTGTCCATTATTTGTACTCTAGGGTTATACATGTTTCAGACTACACACCAAATCTCAACTTTGCTAATTGTCCAGAAAAATAATGCATGAAGGGATTTAGTTTCATGCTGATTTTTCCTGCTGCCATATCTAGACTGGAAGTCTGGAATGCATAGCTTTTTTGTAGCATTACCTTGAGGGGGTACTGCTCTCACTTGCATTTCTCTGGTCTGAGTTTTCCTTACAAGCAACCACATGTAAGTAATGCATGAAACTTACAAGCATAGTTATGGTCTCACTGCTCATTTCTCTATCTAAGTTATACTTAATAGAGGTTCATGTAAGTAATGCATGCTAAACACATGTCGGGTTATAATAGTTTCAATATTGTCAACAAATCTCAACTGTTGCAAATTATCCTAATATGCATGCAAGTGGTTTGTGGCTGATTTTTCCTTCTACCATTTCTAGAATGGAGTGGGAAATTTTTTGTGTCAGTAGATGTAGATCTGGGTAGATCACTGCATGAACTCTCATTTCTCTCTTGGTAGATTTTTACAGTCTAGCTTTGAATGTAAGTAATGAATGCTTATAACGGAACATCACAATACTAGTTTCAATATTGTCAACACATTTCTCAAAAAAAAAAAAAGGATTAGTAATATTTTTTAAGTTGCAATATCTAGAATGGATTACAAAAGGTAATCTGTGATGGTTTGTAGCTCTGGGGTACAGACCCATTCTCTCATTTCTCTCTCTACATTTTCCTGTCTAGATTAGAATGTAAGTAATGCATGCAATCTTACGATAGGCTTATAATAGTTTCAATATTGGCAACACATTTATGTAGTGCAAAAGAAGATGCATTTTTCCCCTGTTGCAATATATAGGCTGGAATATAGCCTTTTTTATGTGGCAGTAGATATGGATCCACTTCTACGTGGATAAATCTCATTTCTCTGTATGACTTAAATCGAATATGTTAAATGTAAGTAATGCATGCCTGTTACTCTAGAATGTTATACCCGTTAACTTCAATATTGCCAACTAATTTCAAGTCAGAAGCAAAGAATGGTACACCTTTATTTATATCTTTTTCCCTGTTGCCATATCTAGAGTAGAATACAGCCCTTTTTTTTTTTTTTGGCTATTGTAGTGAGGGTTTGCTGCAGTAGCCACTACTCTTCTCTGACCAAGTTTTTATTTTCACATTTGAATGTAAGTAACAGGTGGTCTTACCCTAGGGTTCATGCATTAGTTTTAATATTGTCAATTCATTGACAATATGATGCATTAGATAGCATATGTCAATTTTTTCCCCTGTAGCAATATCTAGGCTGGAAGTTTAACTGGAAGTCTTGTGTGTGGGTGTATTAGTAGGATTCACATTTCAAAAAATAAGACAATGGTGAGATGGGTAAGAGGAAGGCTCCCTGGACAATATGGACGAGGGGGGCATGCTCCACGGCTACATCATGGGCCACCACTGCTGCGTGATGCGGAACAAGATGAAGTATTTGGTGATTCCACTCAACCTCCAAATGTGGTTGTAGAGGAGGCCAAGGATGACGCAAATCCTGATATCAGGATTGTTAGTAATGCATGTAAGTTGAGTAACTAATTATCGAAAATATTTGCAGTGTTTGTTTTACTTAAGATTAAAAAAGCAATCAGCTGGTGATGATTTTATGCTATTGGTGGATAGAAGGAGCTGATGCACCTTCCTAAAAATGTGGTCGAGGACCAGCGAAAGACACATTGTTTGAGAGAGTCAGAAAATTTGATCCGATGCCCCTGATTATTAAGGATGGACAAAGAGGTCTATCGTGCGAAAATTACAAAATATTTTCTAGATGGGTGACCACGATCGTGAGACTTCAAGCCAACATGATCCATGCAAGCTAGAAAGCTGTGCCAAAAGAGGAGAAAGAAGAGCTCTTCGACCGTGTTAAGGTAAGACAATGCAAGAGTGTTGTGTTTGAGCCACTCTATCTATTTTATTTTTTTGTAATCTCAACTTCCCTCGTAATTGATCTCTTTGTCAACACAAAGAGATTATATGTTAGTTCAATGATTTGACTGTTTGACCTCATCGTAGGCTGATTTTAATTGGATTGGACACAAAGTTCACATCGTGAGTGTGTGACAAACGCAGTTGTTAGGAAATATAATGCATTTCATTATTTACTGCAAAAGCAATACATAAGGTATGGGTCTAAAGAAGCGGCACTTTCTGGCGGGACATCGTGGGTGGAGAAGCCCGTTTGGAACCACCTATGTGCAATGTGGGCAAGCGAAGATTTCGAGGTATATCCTCATCTCTATAATAATACAACTCCTTGAATGATTTAGCAAAATGGAAAACTGCCTTATATATTCTCAACCAAACACATCAATCAAAATGAAAAGTCTTGGGTGCTAGTGCAGTTATGCAAATGTTAAAAAGTGATTTGCTGTAAGTCACATTTGTCAAAGTAGCATTCTGGTTGGGTTAAAACAGTGCAAATGGTTTTATGAGTTAAGCTTTTGGCATGGTACAAAACATGTGTCATACTAGATATACATGTGCTAGAGCGTTAGATAAACAAGTTGACACTGCTACTTTAACATTAATGTCTTACAACTTGCATACATCTTAAAACAAAGTAAAAAAAAAAATAGGAGTGTGCTCCACCGTAAGCAGATTTGGCATGCAATCTACTTTTGGAAAAATTGGATTTTGGCCTCAAAATGGGTATGTGTATAGCTACCACTTGTGTAATATGACAAGTGGTAGAAATTATGCAATAAGACATTTAACCTATTTTTTTGTTAAAAACAGTGTAAATTGTGTGGAATTAAAAATAGAATTGGCATGTAGAACATCAAATACAATTAGGTTTCAGTTGAACTTTTGAAAATATTGTAGTTTACAATAGTGTGCATGGTTATAATAGATTAAATAAAGTGTTACAGGTTACACCCATCCTTACTTAAATTTGCAGGTTAAAGCGTAAAAAATAATATGCTACTCCTCGCGCTTTATTTATAAAATTAAAACTTCCCAAGAATTTTCCTAGCTACTGCAGAAACTGAATAATAGTTTAAAATTATAGCTCATTAAACTTTGCTTGTCAAGACCCCATAGAAAATGTCAAAGAGAAACTAGAGAAATAGGTAGAAACAAAATGTGAACCATACAGGAGGGAGAAAGCCTTTCGTACGAATATTGGAGGAAATGGTTAGTCTAGATGAATTTCTGATTCATCTTTTGCCACATATGCTTTGTTATCCACCCTAACACATTAACTTACAAATGTGTTGATGGTCTAGAATGAAGAACACCCGAACTTGATATAGTTTTACAAAGAAGTGCATTGGTCAAGAAAGAAGGGCTGCTTTATAAGTGGCCAAGCATAACAGAACTACGTAAGTCAATTCTAGTTCCTTTTCCCTTCATGTTGTGATGTTAAAACAGGTATACATGCTTTCATTAATGGTGTTTTCCCATCAATGGATGTAGAAACTAATGCTTGAGCGATTGGATGAGACTGAGGTGAATACGGAAAACAACAATGAGAAGTGCAATGCAGCTTTCAAGGAGGTTTTAGGATATAGACCAGGCTATGCAACAGAACTTGGACACTCAGTTATACCTGAAGCTTCAATAGCATTGCGAAAAAATAGGGACTATGTTAGGATTGTTGAAGAGAATGAAAGGAACAAGAATTAAGCAAATTTGTACAAGAGCCAGTTAGAGGTACTAAGAGATGAGTTGCATAGTTTCAAGAATCAATTTAAAGACTACGAGAAATCAATGAACAATCGTGTAGCTGACCTGGAATGCAATCGAAGAGAGTCTCCTCAGGAGACTCGCATGGATGCCTAGGCATCCTTGGTATTCTGTATTTTTGGTTGCCTAGCTTTTGATTTTTGGGAAGTCCTAGTTGAAGTTACAAGTAAGGTTAACATGAAGGAGTAAACTCTTTTGGTCCTTTTTGTTGTGTATCTATATGGATGTGGTGTCAGTCTCTAGTTTGTGTCTATATCAACAGTCAGCATAGTATGGGTTGACAATGGAGATACTTGCTGCCATGCATTCTACCAAAAACCCTTGAGTAAGGTATGCAATTTCCACGCTTTTCTTACAGTTAATATTGATGATTAAGTCACATATTCAAAGATATTTTTCCCCCATCCATTTAACCTGGGTGAGGAATGGTCATTTATGGTGAATTTGGATATCCACTCAAACTGTACATAGTTTAGATCAAATTCTAATAGTTTGAATAATTGGATAAAAATCCCAGGAATTGGTGGCTGAGCGTACAGTCACTTTAATGATGGGATAGAGTAGTTAGTAAGTGTCAAAGAATGAGTTGTTTAGTCATTTAGTCTGCCCTACTATTTAAGAAGGGACTGATAGGTAAAAATGTTGGATTTCCATGATGCTAAAAACAAAATATATGTGCTGTTTGGGTTTTGTATTCCTGACACTCTTGATATCCCTGCTTTAGATTAACATAAATAGTCTGATTGCGTTGGAGCCTAATACATGCAATTGGTGGTTTTTGAGTGGAGTCAGTTGCATGATGCCATAGGGTACATTGTAAGTGTCCAATATTGTCTATTCTGGGGGTAATTAATCAGCTCTACTATATTGGAAGTAACTCAACTGGCAGAAATGGTATAAGCTGACTCTATGCCAAAATATATGTGTAGGGAGTCTGAAGCCTGGCAGCAAGAAGAGCTTTGAAGGAATTGATTCAAATGAAGACACGATGAGGCCAACCTTACCATCTATGTGGACAATTGGAGGTCTGTATTTTTTTTTTTTTTTTTTGAGTGAAGATGGACACAGAATTATTTGACAAGGGAAGAGATTAGAAACCATGAACTAGTATCTATTGATATGTAAAGGTTCTATTTTGGGACATAGAAATGGGACTCATAGAACTTGCATATTGGCTGGGCATGTCAGATTGAACAGGATGCCAATTTTGGCATCATCATCTAATTAGCAAGTGTAGGAGTAATGGTTAAGTGAAATGCGTTGATCTGATCATTTGCACTTTGTGGTTTATGTTGGCTGGATATTAACTAACTGAACAGGGTGAATTTGGATGGAAATTGTATGTGAAATGGAGAACTAAGTGATATATCAAATAGATGATGATCATCTGTCTGGGCAAATGTTTGGGAGTTTTGCCATGGGAATCAAATATTTCTGTCCACTTGATTTATCATGTATATTTTGGAAAGGTACTGTGGCTAAGGGGGAAATCATATAGTTTATCTATAAAACCAAAATGCATGCTGACAGTTTTGGTTTTATACTACTGGGCGCACAATCCTCTGGCAGTATTCGTAAGTAAAACTTTGATCTATCAGTTGCAACATGCCTGGGATTCATTTTTAAATTTTATATACTTGAGGATTAATTTATGCATCAAATTCTGGTTTAGTTCATCGTTGTATATAATTTTATAAATTACAAATATATGGAATTGTTGTATTGTAGTGGAAAAACGGTAAGGTATAGGAAAGTATGTAGGTTGAGATGCTAATTTGACACGCAAGGTTGCATTGCTTATGAATTTATGTACATTTGCTGGGTTTTGTGGGAAATGAGTATTTCTAGCAAGAATGCATCATCAGTACCCTTCAATTTCAGCCAATAAAATGTAGATAGTCCTATTCAGAATATATATATAGGTGTATATGCAATTTGCCTAGATTTTGCTATAGCAAAGAAAATAATGTCCAATAATATTTAATTTTGGCTTTGCTCAATTACCAAAAAGAGTTGTCTCTGGAGAATATAGGTATCTGGCGATAAGCAGACTGGATGAGCCAAAGTTGATGCTAAAAACTATTTTTCCAAAATACATAGTAGCCAATACAAACCTATTACATTGATTTGTAGTTGTACCAAAAGCCACTTGATGTCAGTCTGAAGTTCTCAAACCGCATCGTAATTAAGTTATTGTGACTCTTCAAAGTTGCCAAACTTGTATTTTCTTGTCGACATGAGTTCCCAATATAATATATTTCCTACAATATATATGTGTAGTAAGTAATCAATAGCCAAGTTATAAATTGATGAGATGGCATATTAGTGGCAATGTTGCATTCCAGGAATTGAGTTTCCTGTTCGAGATTGGGAGGGTATGTTTGTTGTATTTGTGACAATATAAATGACTTATGGCAATGGCATAAATTGCCCAGATATGTAGGTATTTTCATCAAAATTTCAGATAGCCGACCAAAAGTAGTAGTTAAATTGGCAATTTATTATCTGCAAACCTATGTCGGTACTTTTCATTGGCTTTATGGTCATTTGTTGCAAAAGTTTCAATAATTGTCGCCAAAAGTTTTCGTGGAAATAGTACGTATTTGTTGTAGTGGCCTTTTAACATTGTAAATGTTCATTGAAAAATAACTAATTGCTTAAATTATATTGAACTTGTCAATTTTCATATTTCTTTTCTTTTCTTTTCATGCAGTTTTTATATTTTAGATCTTATTCTTTTCACTCGTACATATTCTACAATGGTTTTATTACGTAAAACTTTGGAGACACGATTGAGAAAAAACTTTTGTGGAAGTGGATTTTGTCTGTGTAATATTATTGTTTTGTTTTTTTCTTTTTGTGGAGATTAAATTTACCCACACTGGATCTCTATCATGGTTTCTTGGGTTTTTTAGAGGGGGAAGGGATTGGTGGTGAGAGATAGTTGCTTGTATCTTTTGGACGAATAGGTCAAATCTACATCGATTGACCATCTTGTGTACGATTAGTTCAATGAATAGCCAAATAGAATTTTAAAGTCATTACTGACATTCAGCTTCCCAATTTTGTTCTCGTCCTTGCTTAGACTTGCGTTGCGCGCCACTCTATGGAGGTTAAAATACCAAGACACTTTTTTGGTAGTCTCCAATTTGGTGAAAGCTATAGTGAAGGTAATTAAATTGCCAATTAGTCTTACAACCTGGTGGAACCTGCAATGAAGGTAATCATCGACTGCCTCCAAACAAGCGGGAATGAGTATTCACAAAAAGTGGGTGTAGTATAATGTCAGGAATGCAGTCATAGGAAGAGTCTCTTAGAGAGACTCAGGGAGACTAAAAAGGGTGTGTGTTACGGAACTAAATATTGTGGTGTTTTTAGAATTATATGTTGGCAGGGTGTTTTTGGGCATGGTAACTTTTTTGGGGGATGAAACAGGATGTTCAAGATGTTTAAAGCAGTGCATTAAGTAGTTCTATATAGTAAGTGGTTGTGTGTGGTTGTCTATCAATGTTGTTACTCGACCACTAAATAATTTTGTGGGTGTTTGGAGTTGTCTGAAAATTGCATGATCACAGTAAACATTGGAAACATATACTGCAAACCAAAAGCTGATGTCAGATTACATGCCTTGTAAGTAATGATTATAATGCAAAGACTGAATTTCTTTGATTAGAAATATATGCACATCTTATTTACTAACACTCATTGTGTCGATGTTTGGTATCCACCTTATAGGTTGAAGCAGCCAAATAGTGTTTATGTGGACAAGCTCCAGAATAGGCACTTGCTGGACACAAGACAATTCAGTTTGGGATGGGCCTCAAGACAAGGTTCTGGTTTTAGCTTACTCAAGTAGTAGTTATCAGTTTTTTTAGTTAAATACTAAAAAGTACACCCTATTTTCCTTTAGTCCTTGCTCCAAAGTTCATTTGATGTTTGCTTCTTTTGGACTTTTAGCTATTGCATGATCATTAAAATTTCTATAATATAGGGAAAGTATGGGTGACAGAGAATTTGGTTTTTGATTTTGATGTACGTGTAGCTAAATTAATTGATGAAAACTATATGTATGTTTAGATAAGGTTTAAGTTGGCTCTAGGTCATTATGGGTTGAAATGCTAATATTTGTGATGTATGTTGAATGGGTTTTCCCTCTTGCTCTTTAGTACAAGTCTATGGCAATGTGTTAGTTATAGCATAAGGCGTATGGTCGTATGCTTATTCCATAGGACTGGTATATAAAGGATTCACAAAGGGCAATAATAGTTTGGAGTCTAATGTCGTCAAGTTTATTGCACTAACTCATGAGCACACATCCTACTAGGTGGTTGTTTATCAAGCTACTAAATGTATATTGGTTGCTGCCTTTTGGTTGATGCATGGCTGGGCCAAAATGTATGTGTGAGGATGTGTCGTACTGGATGAAGGTTTAGGGATATTAAACATGGATGCATGTTAAAGATGACTATGTTTCATTGGGCAGTTTTTTGGTGGGAGACAATTCAACATGAACAATTTCATGGTGGTAGATAAACTGTGAAGTGGACCACAGCTGTGCGTGTGAAATGACTTGATCCTATCTCACCCAGCCCTGCCAAGTCAGTGGATGTTGCTGCCTATAAGTGTTATGGACCAGATGTTAATATTCTATTACATTTAGAATTTGCTAAAACCTGGGATTTAAATTTGTAAGGTTCAGGGATTTGGAATGTAATAGTTAAAAATCCTTGATCAACTCCTAGAAAACTGATCAAGGATTTTCAACAGTTTATGAATGAATGTTCACATGGTTCTCACTTTGAAATAATTATCTACTTTTTGTTTAGCACAAAAGAATATTATTTGGGATAATTTAGTAATATTGCTTATCAGACGAGATCAATAATATAGGAATGTTTATAATCAAGATTTTATGGCTATGACAGCCATGCATGTAATTTCCATAGTTATTTTTTTTTTTTAATTTTGTAAAAGACTATGAAATGAGCAGTCCCAACTATTTTAGAGAATCGTTTGAGGCGAATTAGATTCACCCGAAATAAGCTTTCCCAACTATATATGGCTTTTGTATTCACTATCTTTGGTGATTTCAAGTCGTCAGAAATAAGTTTATTTCCAACGATTTGAAATGAGGTAACCGGTTTTTGGCAACCAACCCGCAACAAAAATGATTTCGTTAGGATAAATTATTTGTAACAAAATTTGGAATTATAGCGGTAATTTTGTAGCAATGGAAAATAATGAATTCCTCGTAGTGAGCAACGTACGTAGGTTGGGAATTAATAATTCTCTAAATTCATGATCCACTTCTTACGAGGATATATATTATAATTAAACACGACAGATGTCATTGAGACGTGCAAATATTAGAAAATTAATTAAATAAATAAACTTTAGTTTCTGATATCATGTTTGGTTGTCTAAATTTCAAAGTCTTCGAATATATTTGATTGAAGTGAATAAAAATTAAATTGATTCATATGACGTCATCATTTGTTTCAAAGTCCTTTTTTTGGAATAAAAGTCTGATTATTAATTTTTTTAAAACATGTTTGATAGGGGTTTATTGATTAATAATCAAATAATTAAGTATCTTTTGATTTATTTTTCCCGTGGTAGATCATTATTGAATGCAGTACCATTTTCCTCTTTGACAAAGTCAAAAGAGATTATTCTATTATTTATTTTTTTTCATGGCCGATCATAGAATATACCATTTTTCTCTCAATTATAATATCATAGAATATACTAGAAATATATTCTACTCTAACATTCACTTGATTGTGGATGAATTCGACTTATTGCGCATGCTACAATTAATTAATAAATGAAAAATAATTAATCCACCCAAATAATTTTTTTATGGACTTGTTATCTCTTGTCATTTTTTTGAGATATTGTTCGAAGATCAAATCTCCAAACCAGTAGTACTAATAATTCTCTTTATTTAAAAATTTTATATAAATTGCATGGGTTAAACATGATGCTAAGCATAGATTATAGGTACGATAAAAGTATATTTATAAAGGGGTAAGTTTCATAATAATTGTTCAGTAGATGGAACTTATAAATTTCTTAATGATAGTAAGGAAAGTGGTAGTTGGATGTTAGTTGAAGCTTGAGAGTGACTAAAGAAAAAAGAGGAAAGAAAGAAAGAAAGTGGTGTGGGTCTGCATTCACGGCCATGTTCCCTCCATAAAATCGGGCCAAGTCTAATATTGAAACGTCTTTGAGGGTTCCTTGTGGAAATTTTTGCCATCAAGTACCGACTTGGCTGAAAGAGTAATCCGCGGGACACGCACTACTTGTATTTTTCCAATGTGAAGTTGCAAGGAAAGAAAAAATACATTCCAAGCCACTCTGGAATTCGATTCATTTAATGCTTGAACTTTGAAGAGATTTTTCGAAGTATGGTCCTTGACATTGACGTGGCCCAATTTACATTAAAGAAAAAAAAATCTTTTAAAAAATAAACAAAAAAATTGACAACAATACAATGGGTTGATTACTTTTTTTACTTATTTATAGGAAAATGACTTTCATTCATAATCAATCAGTATTACAAAACTAAATCAGTCCATAGGAGTTACTCAACACTAGGGGGAATAGACTCTCACCAAACATTTGTATCAGTAAGAGTTCTTGCAAACCTTGCTAATCTATATGCTAATTCATTTGTTTCCTTATTGACAAGCACAATCAAGCAAACTGGTATTCTAGTCTGCACCTATTTGAAAAGCTATTGTTCCATATATAGGTTGTGTTCAAAATGTGAAGCAACAGTTGTAGCACTGTGACCCTGAGAAAAAGGTTATCAACCATCAAGATTTAATCAAGAGTACTTAATTATTATTTTGGATAAAATCATTGCATATCAAATTTCTACGCAATTCAAAGATTTATCAATAATTTTGGTGCTCGATGTGGGACTGGGTATCCTCTTTTTCTTGGCAATCAATTAATGCTATGACATGATATTCTAAATTATAAACTGGTATACTTTGTTTTTCATCAAACATCAAGTCTCAAATAAACACATCATGAGAACTTTCATTTATTTTCTTGAGAGTAAGCAACACGTTGCTGGGAATTAATGATTCTCTAAATTCATTGACTTGATCTTTCATGGTCAATCATATATAGAAATTAGAATATAATATTTTTCTCTCAACATCATTCACATACAAAGTCACGAAGAATTAAAGATATTTTACTCTAACATTCAATTGATTGGTGATCAATACAATTGGCTGTGGATTAATTCGACTTATTGCGACAAATATTAATTGATAAAGGAAATAAAAATAAATAATCCACCTAATTCTAGAGATAAGAGATGTGTGTATATTATGTAAAGTTAAAGCCTTGAGGGTTGGAGATATTGTTCAAAAAGAGGACGATCCTGAAGTTGAGGGTGACTCGGACTTTTTTGGGCCTTCTGGTTTTCTCTTGTAAATCGGACGTTAGTTGAAGCTTGAAAGTGACTAAAGAAAAAAGAAGTAAGAAATAAAGTGGTGTGGGGATATGCATGGCCATGTTCCCTTCCATAAAATTGGGCCAAGTCTAATATTGAAACGTCTTCGAGGGTTCCTTGTGGAAATTTTTGCCATCAAGCACGACTTGGCTGAAAGAGGAATCCGTGGGACACGCACTACCTATTTTATTCCAGTGTGAAGTTGCAAGGAAAGTGAAAAAATACACTCCAATTTAAAACCCCTTTGGCCAAATATGGAGACCGGGTTTGGTTAGACAAAAACCAAGCAGTTTCTGTTCATCTCTACCAAACTTTAATGAAATACATGTGATTGATGGAATTCCCATAATTAATTAGTTGGCCTATATTACATCCCATAATCATGTTTTTTTTTTTTTGGCTACCCGTATATATAGGCATGCACTACATGTATTCCATTCTCTAAATTTATAATTTCTAGGATTTGATGAATTCTAGATACATTAATATTTCTACTGATCATTATTAATACTGCAAAAGCCACTCCAGAATTCGATTCATTTAATGCTTGAACTTCAAAGAGATTTTTCAAAGTATAGTCCTTAACATTGACGTGGCCCAATTGACAGTAAAAAATAAAAAATAAAAAAATTTCCTTTTAAAAAATAAACAAAAAAATTGGCAACAATACAATGGGCTGATTACTTAATGTCACAGTATTCATGATCTTGAAAAGCTATCTGTTTCATAGGTTGTATTCAACATGTGAAGCAACAATAGTAGCATTGTGACGCAGAGAAAATGGTTTTACTTTTCCCCTCGTCACAGTTTTTATGTAGGTTCATGTGTTGTACACATTCTATATATCAACCATCAAGATTCAAGAGTACTTAATTATTATTTTGGCTAAAATCATTGCATAACAAATTTCTAC
The DNA here is from genome assembly GCF_018687715.1 of Carya illinoinensis. NCBI lineage: Eukaryota > Viridiplantae > Streptophyta > Magnoliopsida > Fagales > Juglandaceae > Carya > Carya illinoinensis. Next base: position 7,788,954 of record NC_056755.1, on the reverse strand, counting down.
GCAATTCAAAGATTTATCAATAATTTTGGTGCTCGATGTGGGACTGGCTGTCCTCTTTTTCTTGGCAAGCAATTAATGCTATGATAAGATATTCTAAATTATAAATTGGTATACTTTGTTTTCCATCAAACATCTAGTCTCAAACAAGCACGTACACCATGACAACTTTCGTTTATTTTATTGGAAGTAAGCTACACGCTCACGGTTGGAAATTAATGATTCTCTTAATTCATTGGCTTGATCTTTCATGCATGGTTGATCATATATAAAAATTAGAATATACTATTTTTCTCTCAACATCGTTCACATACAAAGTCACGAAGAATTAAAGATACATATTTTGTTCTAACCTTCAGTTGATTGGTGATCATGAGTACGATTGGCTGTAGATTAATTTGACTTATTGTGATAAATAATAATTAAAAAAAAGAAATAAAATGTTATGAAACTATCGAAAGGAGAGAGAGAGATAGAGCTCAGAGAAGTTATGAAACTTATGAATTTCTTAAAGAATTCAATGATATATATAGGTGTACAAAGGGAACTATGCTAGCCTACTATGTTGCACTATGCTATCACTATGCACTATGCATATGTCGGCCAACTCACTATGCTAGTACTATGCTAGCACTATGCACTATGCATATGTCGGCCAACTCACTATGTTACTACTATGCTAGCACTATGCACTATGCATATGTCGGCCAACTCACTATGCTAGCACTATGCACTATGCATTTGACGGCTAGGTTAAGGTGATCATATAATTTATTTTACAACAATGTTATTTTACAACACTCCCCCTTTGGATGACTACATATAATGAATATGCCTCGTTAAAACCTTGCCAAGGAAAAACCCTGTGGGAAAAAACCAATGGCGAAGGAAAAAGAGTACAATATTCATGTGTACCGTAAAATGCTTTAAGATTGCCTCATTAAAACCTTGCAAAGGAAAACCCAGTGGGATAAAACCTTAGGGAAGGAAAAAGAGTACAATCAGTATAAGTCTTCAAGACATTACTCCCCCTGAAAAGTGCATGATAAAAGGTCTTCAAGTCTCCGCATTTCAATGTTCTGCACAATCTTTTTAAATGTTGCAATTGGTAATGCTTTTGTGAATAAATCTGTCAGATTATCACTTGATCGTATCTGCTTGATTTTAATTTCACCTTTCTCTTAAAGTTCATGAGTATAAAAGAATTTAGATGAAATATGTTTGGTTCTATCACCTTTGATATATCCTCCTCTAATTTGAGTAATACAAACAGCATTATCTTCGTATAAAGTTGTTGGGCTATCATTAATCACTGGAAGACCACACTTTTCTTGAATATGTTGGATCATTGATCTTAGCCAAATACATTCTCGACTTGCTTCATGAATTGCAATGATCTCTGAGTGATTTGAAGAGGTAGCAGATAGTGTTTGTTTGACAGATCTCCATGATATAGCTGAATTTCCATAAGTAAATACATATCTAGTTTGAGATCTACCTCTGTGTGAATCTGAAAGATAACCTGCATCTGCATATCCAACTAATTGTGGACTTGAACCATGTTGATAAAATAATCCCATATCAACCGTACCTCGAAGGTATCAAAGGATATGTTTAATGCCATTCCAATGTCTTCGAGTTGGTGCGGAACTATATCTTGCAAGTAAATTAACTGAAAATGCAATATCAGACCGAGTGCAATTTGCAAGATACATCAGGGCTCCAATTGCACTGAGATAAGGTATTTCAGGATCAAGAATTTCTTCATTGTCTTCACAAGGACAAAATGGATCCTTCTGCACATTAAGTGATCGAACAACCACTGGAGTACTCAGGGGATGAGCTTTGTTCATGTAAAAGTGTTTCAAGACTTTTTCTGTATAATTTGACTGATGAATGAGAATTCCATTTGGCAAATGCTCGAGCTGCAGGCCGAGACAAAATTTCGTTTTGCCAAGATCCTTCATTTCAAATTCATTGTTTAAATATGTAGAGGTTCTTCTGATCTCTTCAGGAGTTCCAACAAGATTTAGATCATCAACATAAACTGCAATAATAACAAATCCGGAGTCTGATTTCTTAATAAAAACACATGGGCATATTGGATTATTCTCAAATCCTTCTTTCAATAGATATTCGCTAAGGCGTTTATACCACATGCTTTCGGATTGTTTTAACCCATATAAAGATCTTTGAAGCTTAATAGAATACATACTTCTGGATGTACTCAGATTAGAAGCTTCAGGCATTTTATATCCTTCAGGGATTTTCATATATATGTCATGATCTAATGATCCATATAAATATGCAGTAATCACATCCATTAATTGCATATTCAATCTTTTTATAACTGCCAAACTGATCAAATATCTGAATGTGATTGCATCCATAACAGGAGAGTATGTTTCCTCATAATCAATCCCCGGTTTCTGCAGGAAACCTTATGCAACAAGTCGTGCTTTATATCGCATAATTTCATTGCTTTCATTACGTTTACGTATAAATACCCATTTATATCCAACGGGCATTACACCCTTTGGTGTTTGTATAATTGGTCCAAAGACCTCTCGCTTTGCTAGCGAGTTTAATTCAGCTTCAATAGCTGATTTCTATTTTGGCCAGTCATTTCTACGTCGACATTCTTCGATAGTTTTTGGCTCAATTTCTTCATTACTTCTGGTAATGTCAAGAGTCATTTTATATGAAAATATGTTGTCGACAACAATTTTATTTCTATTCAAAATTTCTCCTGTACTCATGAAATGTATCGAGATCTCGTTATTTTCAGGTACCTGTCCCTCTTCAAGGGAAGACATTTCATGAAATACCTCTTCAGGAGGTTCTTTCTCAGGAGATTTACTCTCTTCAGGAGCATCAATTACTCTTATGGCCTGTGTTGGTATGGACTCTTCAGGAGTACCAAATTCATTTTGTATTTTCCTCTTCCGAGGAGTTTTGTCCTTAGCACCAATAGGCAGTCCACGCTTCGGGTGTATCTTAGATTCGCCTATTGCTATTTTGGCAACTTGTCCTTCAGGGACTGCAATCCTTACTAGAACATTAACAGCAGGAATATATGATTTTACCACACCTTTAGTGTCAGTAAATACATCCGGTAATTGGTTTGCAACACTTTGCAAATGAATAATCTTTTGAACCTCTAGATTACATTCTTTTGTACGTGGATCAAATTGGGAAAGAGCTTTATTTTCCCAAGTAATTTCCTGTCATGCTTCAGGCACCGACTTCTCATTACCCAATGTTGGAAAAATGGATTCGTCAAAATGACAATCCTCAAAACGTGCCTTAAACATATCCCCTGTAAGAGGCTCAAGGTATCTGATAATAGATGGAGAATCAAACCCAACATATATCCCAAGTCTACGTTGAGGGCCCATCTTTGTACGTTGTGGAGGTGCAATTGGAACATATACAGTACATCCAAAAATACGAAGATGAGAAATATTTGGTTGCTGACCAAATGCAAGCTGTAATAGTGAATATTTGTGATATGCTGATGGCCTAACTCGAATTAATGATGCTGCATGAATTATAGCATGTCCCCAAGCAGAAATAGGAAGATTTGATTTCATGAGTAAAGGTCTAGCGATTAGCTGAAGCCTTTTAATCAATGATTCAGCTAAACCATTTTGAGTGTGTGTGTGGGCAACTGGATGTTCAACATCTATTCCTATTGACATGCAATAATTATCAAAAGCTTGAGATGTAAATTCTCCTGCATTATCCAATCGAATAGTTTTAATTGGATAGTCAGGGAATTGTGCTCGTAGCTTAATTATTTGTGCAAGAAGTTTAGCAAATGCAGCATTTCTAATGGAAAGTAGACAAACATGTGACCATCGACTTGATGCATCAATTAAAACCATAAAATATCTGAACGGTCCACTTGATGGTTGAATAGGCCCACATATATCCCCATGAATCCTTTGTAAAAAAGATGAAGATTCAAAAACAACCTTTGAGATAGATGGTTTGATAATCAATTTACCTTGAGAACATGCAGAGCATGGATATTCATTGGGTAAGATAATCTTCTGATTCTTTAGGGGATGCCCATACGAATTATCAATTATTCGTCTCATCATTATTGATCTCGGATGTCCAAGGCGATCATGCCAAGTCATAAATATTTTTGGATCAATGCACTTCTGGTGCATTACAACATGTGATTCAATTGTTCTCATTTCTGTATAATACAATCCAGATGAGAGGGCAAGCAGTTTTTCTAATACGAGCTTCTGGCTCGAAATTATTTTAGTAATGAGAAGATGCTCTTTATCGTCTTCGTTAATGGTTTCAATATGACAACCATTACGACGTATATCTTTAAAACATAATAAATTTCTTCTAGATTGTGAAGAAAATAGAGCATCATTAATACAAAATTTGGTGCCATTAGGCAACACAATATAAGCTCTTCCGGAACCTTCAATTAGATTCGATGAACCGGAAATGGTATGAACATAGGCTTTACTCAATGTTAGATTTTGAAAATATTTTTTATCCTTAAGAATTGTGTGAGTTGTAGCACTGTCAACCAGACATACATCTTTATTATTCATCTCAGAGATAGAAAGTTCATCAATAAGACTTATGATTCTACAAAATATATAAAAATTTCATTACTAAAAAACATTGCAGAATAAAAATATTTTATAATAATATAAAGGAAATACATTAATTAAAAAGGAACACTTCCATGATCAACTCTACCACTAGAATCCTCAAAGAAATCAGAAACATCAAAACTTGTAATATCTTCGCCATCTATAGAATTTAAAGCATATGATGGTTCAGCAAAATTTGTTTCAAATTTCTTTATTTTTTCTTTTATAGAAGATTGGTATAAGTCAACCAAGTGCTTAGCTGTACGACAGGTACGAGCCCAATGTCCAGTCATACCACATCTATGGCATCCATCTTCATCTTTCTTTAAAAATTTGTTTTGAGTACCTTTGCCCTTCTCTGAGTTGAACCACTTCTGGTGGTACGGTGTATATCTATTATTATCCCTTTTAGTGTGATCACTTCTAGGACCTCCACTTCTATAGTTTTTCTTACCACGTCCACACCCTCTTTTTCTTTGAAAAGATGCACCATTCGCTTCTAGGAATGATGTAAATCTAGTACCATTCACTTCAGGGAATGATATAGAACCAGTAGCACGTGACTGGTGATTTCTTAATAAAAGCTCATTATTTTGCTCAGCTAATAGAAGACAAGATATAAGTTCAGAATATTTCTTGAACTTTCGCTCTCGATACTGCTGCTGCAGGAGCACATTCGAGGCATGAAAAGTAGTATATGTCTTCTCTAACAAGTCATCATCAGTGACTTTTTCACCACATAATTTCAATAGCGAGCTAATTTTAAAAAGTGCAGAGTTATACTCACTAACACTCTTGAAGTCTTGCAACCTCAGGTGCATCCAATCATGACGAGCTTTTGGGAGGGTTACAGTTTTCTAGTGTTCATATCTCTTCCTTAAATCATTCCACAAAATAAGTGGATCTTTCACCGTTAGATACTCAGTTTTTAATTCTTCATGAAGATGGTGCCGAAGGAAAATCATTGCCTTAGCACGGTCCTGCAGGGACTCTTGATTTCCTTCTTTAATTATATCTCTCAGGTTCATTGCATCCAGATGGATCTCAGCATCAAGGATCCAAGATAAATAATTTTTTCCAGAAATGTCAAGAGCAACGAATTCCAATTTTGTAAGATTTGACATTTTCTACATATATAAATCAGGAACATAAGTATGTTTAACATTTCATATTTATTTTGAAAACTACAAAAATATATTGAAAAACTTACTTGAAGTAGAGGACTATTAGCTTCAAGATCGTCAGAACTTTCGTGTTGATAACATGTTATGAAACTATCGAAATGAGAGAGAGAGAGAGAGAGATAGAGCTCAGAGAAGTTATAAAACTTATGAATTTCTTAAAGAATTCAACGATATATATAGGCGTACAAAGGGAACTATGCTAGCTTACTATGCTGCACTATGCTAGCACTATGCACTATGCATATGTCGGCCAACTCACTATGCTAGTACTATGCTAGCACTATGTACTATGCATATGTCGGCCAACTCACTATACTAGTACTATGCTAGTACTATGCACTATGCATATGTCGGCCAACTCACTATGCTAGTACTATACTAGCACTATGCACTATGCATTTGACGGCTAGCTCAAGGTGGTCATACAATTTATTTTACAACAATGTTATTTTACAACATAAAAGAATTAATCCACCTAAAGGGCCGGGGCTATTGTTTTTATTTTTTTATGGACTTGTTATATATATCTCTTGGCATTTTATCTCCTACAGTCCTACTTTACCTAGAGTTATGAGAGATGTTGGGAGATCATCAGGTGATCTACAAGTACGTAAGAAGTGGACGGCCGAGTGATATTTTTTTTTTTTTTTTGAAAGGAAAGACAAATTCATTACTAAGATTGAATTAGTTCGTTACACACTAACTCATCCATAATGGATCTTCTAACCTCACTTGGGCCATCCTCCAGCCATACACTTTCACAAGAAAAATTAACTGCTAACTCAGCTGCTACATGAGCACTAGCATTTACAGATCTTCGGACAAAAACCAGTTTCCACACAGGATAGGCTGCCTTAAGCTGTCGAATGTCTTCAATTAGCTGGCCATCCCAAGAGTTGTCTTCTGTTTCTGAATTTACAGCATCAACTACAGCTTTTGCATCCCCTTCGAAACATACATGCATCAAACCCAGTTCAGTACAGAAGACCATTGCTCTATGAAGAGCATGACACTCTGCTTGGAAAGCTGAGGTGACATTCCTCTTTGGTGCAACCAGACTCCCAATCAAAGCCCCCTCTGAATCCCTTACAACCACCCCTATCCCCATTCTTCCCCTATCTCTATCAAAACCTACATCAAAATTTGCCTTGTACCAAGGCCATACAGGAGGATTCCAAACCTGCCTGGAGTCACTAATATGAATTCTAGCTGCTGCCCCAGGAACTCCTTCCTGCACCTCCCTATACACAGAGTAATCAGCTTGTTCCTTAGCTATGACTGCATTCAGAGACTGAAAATTACCATTGAAAACCATTTCATTTCTCCTCAACCAGATGCTATGTATGACAGTAGCAGCCAGCTCTAGCTCCTCCTGTTTTAGTTTCGTTCCCATCTCCTCCCACAGGGCCTGAAAATCATAGAAGTCTCTTCTCCATTTCCTGAACACGGAAATCCCACCCCACACATCTGTTGCAGCAGAACACCCCCATCACACATGCACCACAGTTTCGGGTTCACTCAAGCAAACAGGGCAGGTTTTGTCCTTCAAAATATTTTTCCTAAAGAGGTTATCTCTAGTTGGAAGAATCTTATTTGCACACTTCCATACCATCATCTTTACTTTGCCTGGTACCTTAAGATCCCAAATTCTTTTCCACTGCCTATTAGCAACCCCACTGAAAGATGTACCACCCTCGTTCCTTTTCTGTAGAGTACACTCCAGCGCATATGCACTTTTGACTGAAAAAACCCCTCTAGCTGAGGCAGTCCATATTCTTCTGTCACTTGCTCCTCTATTGCTCAAAGGAATTGACATGATCACTCGTGCTTCCTCTTCTCTAAAAACAGCAGCAACAACCTCTTCTTTCCATGATTTTGTACCATCATCAATTAGCACTTCCACTTTGGTTTCTGCATCAAACATGTTCATAGGGGTCTGAACCTGATAAGTCAGTGGACAAGGTATCCACTTATCTTTCCAGATGTTAATGCTCTTTCCATTCCCCACCCTCCAAACCATACCTGCCTTTATCAACCCCAAGCTGCCCCATAGACTTCTCCACACATAAGAGGGTGAGCCTCTTAGCTTAGCTTCCATTAGGTCACTTTGCTGAAAATACTTTTGCTTGAAGATCTGAGAGACTAACAAGTTCGGTTCCTTCAAAATTCTCCACAGCTGTTTTGCTAGAAGGGCTTTATTAAAACAGTTAAGGTCCCTAAAACCTAAGCCCCCCTGATTTTTAAAAGACCCCAAGAACTTCCATGTTTTCCAGTGTATGCCTCTCCCTTCTCATTTGTTATTCCACCAGAATTTGGCTAATAAAGCTTCAATTTCCTTTACCAAAATATCTGGTAGCTTAAAAACACTCATGGCATATGCTGGTATTGCCTGAAGAACACTTTTAATCAAGACTTCCTTGCCTGCTGTTGATAGAAAACTTGTCTTCCAGCCAGTTATTTTCTTCCATATCCTATCCTTCAGACCTCTATAAGAGTTGTATCTTGATCTTCCAACCATTGTAGGTAGGCCCAAGTACTTATTATAATTGTTGCACCTCAAGCCATTAACTTGTTGTAAGATAAAGTCCCTTGTTTCCCCTCTTGTGTTGGAGCTGAAAAATACACTAGTTTTTTCCTTGTTTAAAGTCTGACCTGAAGCTTTTTCGTACTGGACCAGCATATCATAGATTACGTACCATTCTACTATCCTTGCCCTACAGAATATCACACAATCATCTGCAAACAGAAGATGATTAATCCTGGAACCACCCCTTGCTACTGCCACCCCCTAATCTGTCCTCTACTTTCAACATGATGAAACAAGGCACTTAGTCCTTCCACACAAAACAAGAATAGATAAGGTGATAAGGGATCACCTTGTCTTAGTCCTCTTGATGGTATAAAAGACTCTCCCGGAGTTCCATTTATGATTATTGAATATGATACAGATTTTACGCATTTCATCAGTAAATCTGTCCATCTCTGTCCAAAACCCAACCTTAGTAACATAGCCTCCAGAAAATCCCACTCCACCCTATCATAGGCTTTTGACATATCTAGCTTTATTGCCATAGATCCTTCTCTACCCTTCTATTTTGTCTGCATTGAATGAAGAACCTCATAAGCCACCATAATATTATCTGTTATCAGCCTTCTAGGAATGAATGCACTTTGGTTCCCCGAAATCACCTTATCTAGCATACCTTTCATTCTATTAGCTAAGACCTTGGAGATGAGCTTGTAAACCACATTGCAAAGAGAAATTGGCCTAAAATCATGTACTGAGACAGGTGAGCTAGACTTCGGAATTAGAGCCAAATGTGTGTGGTTTAAACCCCTTGGTAAGTGACCTGATCTGAAGTAATCTAGGACAGCTTTTGAGATCTCAGGACCCACTATCTCCCAATGATCTTGAAAAAACCCTGCGCTGAATCCATCTGGACATGGAGACTTGAAAGGAGACATCTGTTTTAGGGCTACCTCCACTTCCCTTTCTGTAAAATCCCTTTCCAACCCTTGTTTCATATCACCTGTAACTCTCAGTTCAATTCCCTGGATACATTGCTCAATACAAGCTGAACTAGGAGCTGTTGACTTATAGATTGCTGTGAAGAGATCCTTAAAACCTGCAGCTATATCTTCCCTTTTACTCAACTCTGTCCCTTCCCCATCTCTTATTTTTGTGATGTTGTTCTTCTTTCTTCTCTGATTGACACAAGCATGATAGAATTTTGTATTTCTGTCTTCCCCCATCAACCAATGCCTCTTCGCCCTCTGCCTCCATCTTGTGTCTTCTTGCTCCAACAAAAAATCCAGCTCTTTCTGTATACTTTTTTGTTCATTCATAGTACTGGAATCTGCTCGGCTTTGCAATTCACCCAAAAGCTGAGTTTTTTCCTTAATAGCTCTATTTCTATCTCTAACCATATCTCTGCTCCAACTCTGAAGCCCCCTTCTTGTTCTGTCCAGCTTTTTTAAAATCCTGGTCAAACCAGTCTCTCGTCCACTACTACCATGCCAAACTGCCCTAACAGTCGCACTACACCCCTCTTCCTTACTCCAATTGGCTTTATATTTAAAAGGAAAGAAGTATCTGGCTTCTGAACACCTCTCAAAACTACAATCAAATAGTATTGGGCTGTGGTCAGAGTAGATAGCTGGAAGTGTTTCCACTTAAACCTTTGAGTAAAACGCTTTCCACCTCGAATTGGCAAGGACTCTATCTAATCTTTCTTTGGTAAAAGACTCATCTTCATGATGGTTGCACCACGTGAACTTGTTTCTTTTCCACCCTAAATCAAACAGGTTTCCCTCCTCTAGAACCTTTCTGAAACTTCTCATGAGATATTCACTTCTGTAATTTCCCTTGCCTTCTCATTGTTATATAAAATCTCATTAAAGTCACCAATCACCACCCACCCCTCCTTACCAGGTTTGAAAGAAGAGAGTAGGCTCCAAGTATATTTTCTTAAAGAAGCATTCGGATGCCCATAAAAACATGTCAACAGCCAACTAAAAGTACTGAAACCATCTTTAACCATCACATTAAAATGATATCTTGAGAAATTTACTAACTCAAGTCTTTTTGTTTCCACATCAGAATGAGACCTCCACTTCTACCAACGGCCTCGCTGACACAGCACCCTTCAAAATTCAGAGACTTTGCAATCCTATTTGATCTCACATAGTTTAGTTTAGTTTCCATAATAAAAACCACATCGGGTAACTTCTCCTTCACTAGTAACCGAAGGATTTGAACTGTTCGGGGGTTCCCAAGCCCCCGACAGTTCCAGCTTATGATTTTCATTGCTTCTGGTGGGGCTAACTCGCAGCCACCACCTTCTCAGAACAATCATTATTCAAATTCAACAGGTCCACCACACCATATTTCTTTGCTTTCTTTTGAGAGATAGTGTTTGAAAGACTTACCTCTATACCTCGTTTGACTCATTGGGATCTTGTAGAAATGGAAGTAGCTACTGGCCTTTGCTGCTCTCTGACCTTCCGTTTCCATCTACTTGTTTCTCTCGGTATTAACAGCTTGTGCCTAGAGTTCGACCTTTCCTCCAATTCATTTTCATCCGAAATGATTGACTCCCGCAGGCTGGGCCCTTTCTGGTTTGATGTTAGGCCTAACGTTTCGTGAGGCCCATTCTCTATTTCTGGCCCAATCTGGTCTTCAGTTTCCTTCTCATCTTCCCGCCTAATTTCTTCCCTCCTCGACTTTGACTGATCCTGTCCCCCCCCCCCCCCCCCCCCGAACAGAGAGAAAATCTGCTTCCATCACATCTGTATGATTCTCACGATCTGCAGGCACCAAACCCTGACCGCTAGAGTCTATCTTGTCGCATCTAGTTACTCCGATTGTTTCCCGTACCTGTTCTGATAGAGGAGTCGCCGGGCCTTTTCCCCGAGCCTCTGCCGGCCACTCTCTTGTTGCGCTGCCCTCAGGTGTTCCCTCCCTTCCCCATTCGCCATTTCTCCTTCTTTCTTTCGTCCCCTCACCACTTGAAAATCGCTGCTGGCTCATCCTACACCTGAGACCTCCTTCAGCCCTAAGCCACAATCCGAATTGTGGTTTACCATCATTCTCATCTTCTTGATGTTCTCCTCTATTCACATTACAACCCTGTTCTCCATGGAGTATCCACCCACATTGGTAACATATTTTTGGTAACATTTCGTATTTGAAATGAACCCAGTGTTTTGCACCTTCTACATTTATAAAACGACCCCTTGCTATCGGTTTTCTGAGCGAACCTCCACTTTAACCCGTAAGAAATTCTCCCATCCGGTGCCATCTTCCTCCACATCAACTTCCATTACTTTTCCCACAGAACTCCCTATTTGGTTGCCCCACTCCTCCGACATACATCCCAGAGGTAAATTGTGTATTTGTATCCAGAAAACTTCATGTTCAAACACTATGTTCCCGGGTCTCATGACTCCCTCGTAGAGCCTAAGTAGAAACATGGAATTATCAAAAAACCATGGTTTGCCTTCCAAAATTCTATATAAGTCTGCATGTGTCCCAAAGGTAATGACATATGTGTTTTTACCGACTTCCTGGAAAGAAGCCTTTTTGCTTATCTTCCATATCTTCGCCATCGTGTTACCAATCGATTCCTTACTAACCACTCGGTCGGTACAAACCCTTCCAATCAGACTCTTCTCTCCTTTCCTATGTATACCTTCATTCCCACCCTCATCCACTTCCAACATCACCTCCTCCTCCTCCGTAAGTTTTAGATTCCTCCATAGCTCCTCTATGCCTTCAGTTCTGGGATTCTCACCCCCATTCATGACTGTACTTTTTTTAAAATTGTTCCGAAAAACCGACTAAGGAAGAGCTGAAAAAACTGGGTAACTTCACCTCTATTTTCGCTCGGAAGCTAACCTAGAGAGAAGACTCACTCACGGCCGAGTGATATTAGCTCCTCTTTGTGCGCATAAGAATTCTCATGTATTTTTAAATATTTTATTTCTAAATATTACTCAAATATAAAATATTTTTTATTTAAAAATCTTTAATTTTTTTCGTCTATTTATTACTTAATCAATACAATTTTATCAATATTTTAAACAAAATATAATAAATATGAATACAACCTTTTTGGATTTCAAACAAAAAATAATATTAAAAGATTATATTTAAATAATATTATAACTTTAAAATATTTTTATTCAATTTTTTCTCTCTTATTTTTAAAAATCTAATAAAATACTTTAACTCAAATAATTTAATTACTATTTACAAACTATTTTACATGTATTTTGTTATATTTTAATGGTCCAATTAACCATGAATCCTAAGTTTAGCATTATTATTATTTTGAATTTTGTTTTTCTTTTCTCTGACTAGTACCATTGAACTGACTTTTCAGACAGCTTATGTAGCCAACTTTCATGGAAATTCTGATAAGCATAGTCTTATAAATTTGATCACGGGCTGGATAGTTGCGGCAAAGATTTTTCCACACTAAAGAAAAAAACTAGTCTGGAGAGCTTTTTTTTTTTTCCACACTAAAAGACTTGGCTTTTACAAATTCATTTCAAAGCCTTTTTTTTTTTTTTTTTTTGGTTTCTTTCCAGTATCTGAGAACTTTCTTTCATACTAACTTCGGCCTTCATGACAACTTCCTTCCAGCTTTGAATTATCTCAAGTACGTACAATATAAAATCGATCAAGGCCTTGGCCTTAATAATTGATCGATCATAATCATCATAGAAAGAGATCGATCTTGATCATGGAATTGCAAATGGTACTGTTTCGGATGCTTGTGTTAGTCATGATGTGCTCAGTACTCAATGCATTCACGCGAGCATCGAACGTAATAAACCGTTCATGTCAAGAATACTGTGGGAATGTAAGCATTCCATACCCTTTTGGAATCGGAAATGGTTGTTACGTCATAGATTGGTTTGAGATAGTCTGCAGATCATTGAATGACTCCTACGATCTGGGATTTTCAAAGCCCTATTTGAAGAGGTTGAATTACCTGGAGGTGCTGGAGATTGACGTAGATGGAGCCGAAGTTCGAGTCCGCTATCCCATATTTTCGAGCTGTAACAATGTCACGAATAGCACAAAGACGCTGGAGTTTGAGAAAAGTCCTTTCGGCTTCTCCGAGTACTACAACAACTTCGTTGCAATGGGTTGCAACAACTCTGCCTCCATGTGGTCCATTTTTCCCGATGACTCGGTTTCATATGGTGGGTGCAAATCGCCTTGTGACAGAGCTCCATTTACAAATGGAAGTCATTGCAACACCACAAATTGTTGCCAAACTACAATTCCTTCTTATCTCCAAGCATTTTCTACAACTATAGAGCCGAAACTTAGTTCTTCCCCCTATAATGGTAGTAATGAGTGCAAGTATGCATTTTTGGTAGACCAGAATTGGTTTGAGACCAATTTCACAGAGCCGAATCCAAATATGTCTGTTCCAGTAGTATTGGACTGGAGCGTTGAGAATACTACTTTCTATTCTCTTCCCATACAGAAAAACATGACGGCAAGAGAATACAAGAACTCGACCTATTCTTGTCATCTGTTGCAGATGTTGCGAAACTTTACTACCTATCATTGTCATTGCGAGAGTGGCTACAGAGGAAATCCGTATCTTCTTGGAGGATGTGGAGGTAAATTTCTCTTTCGTAACAACCTAATTAATCCATTAATTCTCAAAAGCTTTTGTTTTGGAAGTCAACGTAGAAAGGTGAAAATAAATTTAAAGCATAGTTATTCATTTTACAAATCCTTTTACAATTCTATTCTAAATAAAGAGTAGTTATGAAAAAATAGAAATTAAAACTAAATAATAGAAAACTCATTATTAAAAAAATTAACCTGCATGCATTTTTTATGAAATGATAGTATAAAAATTTGAGAAAAGTTGTGTATGTTATAGAGGTATGTATACATAGTCGTGCATGTTATAATAGTTCTCTTATACAGAAATTATTTAACCATAAAAGGATTATATAAAAGTAAATCTACAAACTGACGTAACTTAATACAGTACGTCAGATTGTAAAGTTATTTTGAATATAAAGTTGATCTAACACATCATGAGAAGTTATGTCAATTTATAGGTTTAATTTTTTTATGCTATAACAGTTCTCTTTCATACATGACCACAACCTTGACCTTTCAACCCATGCAGAGTATCGTCAGCCATCATATATAACTTTACAATCTGACTTATGCCTTTGTTAAAAATCACTTGTACTTATTTTGTGTAAAGATTTTTCAGATCTAATTATTGTAAATTTTTTCGAATTGTTCTCAAAATTTAGAATTTCAAGTAGAAGAGACACATGATGAAGTAGACCCTACTCATCATGTATTTGTTATTTATTTAATATTATGTTAAATATTTATACAAAAATCAATAAATATTACATAATACTCTATTCTATGTATAACTCTCTCTGTTACTTGGACCCCTGATCAAATCTCAAATTACCTATGAAGATTTTTTCCCTTACATGAGTTATATATGGCAGTAGTTGCTTATTTACACACTTGCATGCACATGTTAAGATCAAAACCTGGAGTACTAATCAATCTGTCCAACCATGCATGAGTCTCGCGAAACAATATAATTAAAAATTAATGGCTGCTTTTGGACGAATCTCTCTCTCTCTCTCTCTCTCTCTCTCTCTCTCTCTCTCTCTCTCTCTCTCTCTCTCTCTCTCTCATCATATATATTTTAACAAATTCCATTACAATATTGGCAGATATTAATGAATGTACAGACCATGACTTTAACGTGACTTGTACACTTGATACACGATGTGAAAATACTGAAGGTTCTTACCGTTGTGTCGCTGCTAAGAACACAAAGCTTTCCATAATCATAGGTATGTATTCCTTCTCATTATACATATTAATTGCATGTACATCACCTTTCCCTTTTGTTTTTTGCAAATTCTCTGGAAATTTTCATGCTAATTAATTAGTTGTCCCATGCATGTCTTGATCCAAAGAACAGTTATCGGTTAATCACGTACATTTTGTCAAGTTCAACTTCATTTTCATGCTCCAAGCACACAATAATTAATAGTACCCCTATCTTGTTTCTTTTATATTTTATTTTGGGGCAACAGGAAATTTTAATTAAGGATTATATAAGATATATAGTCAATATCGATGCAGTATATTAAAGTTATATGCAATAGTACCATATCATGCATAGTACTGTAAATAATACTCGATCGATCCATCTTAATCTTGTATTCCTCTTATGGAAAATTAAGCCAAAAACCATTCTCATGTCATTTTATTTGGTTCTTGCTGATTTATTTTTTTTTTTTTTCAGAAAAACTTATGCCAATTTTTTAAAGATCAACTCATAGAATTTAGGTTATTTATGTTAGCTTTGAACCAATATAGGTTACATATTTGTTGTAGAGCAATGTTAGATCCAATTTTATGGTGTGCAAATTTCGCATATTTTATTTTAAAAAAAGTGATATTCACTACTAAAAAGTGAGTTTTTTAATGTGAGTCATATATTTTTTTCTATATTTATTAAATGGAATGCGTGAGATTATGCGCGGGTGTACACACACACACACATATATATATATCATATATTATACAAAACTATTGGATTCGATCTAGTCGTAATCCAACACAAAGAACTTATACCACAGAGTTGATCTTATTGTCTCCAACTATAAGTGCTATCAACTTCTAAATTAAGAAAATTCATTTGCTAGTATTGACTGTCTAAAGAGTAGTCTCAAGTATATATATAATTGGTCTTGAGAATAATATATAGAGTTCTCCAACCTGAAAGTGATATTTTTTTCAATTTAATTTTCATTCTTCCTTTCAAAGTACTTCTAATTCAGTTTTATGTGAACCTGCTTTTGGCACAACATAGTTTGTCTGGCAATATCCTAGCATTCATAGAAATGTCTCTCTAGTCAATATTCCTAATCAGCAATTTTATTATTTTACCATTAGTACTACTGCTAGGAGTAATTAATATCTTTCTATTTCATTGAGTCAAATAGGTGTCAGCACAAGCCTTGGTGTATTATTTCTGATTTTCAGTGGATGGGGGTCATACAAAGTGACAAAGAAAAGGATGAGGATTAGACGCAAGGAGAAGTTCTTCAAACAAAATGGTGGATTACTATTACAACAGCATCTATCTACAAACAATGAAGTTAATATTGAGAACACCAAATTGTTCAATTCAGAGGAATTGGAGAAGGCTACTGATCGTTTTAGTGTGGATAGAATAATTGGACATGGTGGACAAGGCACTGTTTACAAAGGTATGTTGGCAGATGGAAGAATTGTTGCAATAAAAAAATCCATGGTCATAGATGAAGAAAAACTTCAAGCATTCATAAATGAAGTCGTGATTCTTTCACAAATTAATCATAGGAATGTGGTCAAGCTACTTGGTTGTTGTTTAGAGACTAAAGTTCCGCTTCTAGTTTATGAATTCATTCCTAATGGAACTCTTGCCGAATATCTCAATGGAAAAAATGAGGAGTTTTCACCAACATGGGATATGCGTTTACGAATTGCTATTGAAGTTGCAGGCGCTCTTTTCTATTTGCATTCAGCAGCTTCTTTACCCATTTATCATCGCGACATTAAGTCTACAAACATCCTCTTAGATGAGAAGTATCAAGCAAAAGTAGCGGATTTCGGGATTTCAAGATCTGTTGCTATTGGACAAACTCATCTAAGCACACTAGTACAAGGAACTTTTGGATATGTAGACCCTGAGTATTTTCAGTCAGGCCAGTTTACAGATAAGAGTGACGTTTATAGTTTTGGTGTTGTTCTTGCTGAGCTCTTAACCGGAGAAAAAGCGATTTCATCAACAGGAACAAGAGATACCAAAAGTTTAGCTGCATTTTTTGTTAGCTCAATGGAAGGGAACAATTTATTTAACATCCTTGACAATCAAGTTTTGAAGGAAATGGAAAAAGGAAAAATCATTGCAATTGCAAACCTTGCAAAAAGATGCTTGAACTTGAAAGGAAAGAAACGACCTACAATGAGAGAAGTTGCAATGGAATTAGAGGCCAATCAAATGTCACAAAAATTAGCTTCTAACCTTCAGCAGAAATACGGAGAGATTGAAGATGTCAAAACTGAAATATTTGAGCAATATGATGTTGTTTCTATGTCAACAACGTCAAGTATGGATAGTGCCATCGTGACCTCATCTTTCGATACACAACCATTATTCATATCTTCTTAATCATCAAGTGATATTACACCTTGATTTGTGTTGTATTATAAATATTTGTTTAATTTCATCTTGTAAGCTCTATAATTTGCTCTTTAGACAATCTTATGGTAGTATAATGCATAAAAATCCAATTTTCTTTTGGGTTTCATAAGCATCTATTTTTATATATAAATAAAATGGGGCCTCAAGCTACTCTAGGATCTTATCTCTGCTTAGAAAGAAGAAAAAAAATAAAAAGACAAAAACTTATCTTCCATAATATATTACAGTTTGAGTGTTTACTACAGTTTATAATTAAAAAATAGCAAAAGAAAAAATCAACTCCTCTCTATATCCTTTCATAGCCACCTTAAGCTTTTTTCAACTTCTAAATCTTGTTGGATGAAGATTGTTGACTTGCTAAAGGCAACAAAACCCTGGCGTAATAGGCCTCACAAATTTAGACCATTTTCTTCATGCTCAAAGGCTCAAAGAAAGTCTCAAGCTGCTTCATGAACAACCAAGAAAAAAGCTACGTGAACATCTTAGTTTATATAGAAGACCATCATGCACAGGTGACCATTGATCGTATGAATGTTTATCTACTAGCTATTACAAGGTCTATTGCTTAATGTGGTGTGGTGAATTAGATGAGTGGCATTGGGCTTAAAGCATTCTTTCATTTCTTTTTCAGTCTCTCATGGTCAAAATCCTTCAAGAAGCCACAAGTCAGCCAAAAGAGCCAACACCATTATATATTTTCCTCAAAGACTGACATCCACCCAATGGAACTCACCTCTCGAGAATCACATGCGTGCTTTAAATTGAACAAAGACCAAGGTTGTTTGGCCATCTAATCCCCTTGTGAAAGGATATTTGGAACAAATTAAATCCACAAAAATCATCAAAAAACATTGATGAGAGGAGTGAAGCAACTGACAATTCTTAGCAACTATCTCTCCTTGTTATGGGTACTACGTACCACATGCCATGGACATGATCTTTCTAGTTGCCAACTTAGTTAGCTAAATTTGAAGAACCGGATTAGGAAAAGATGCAAAGAAATCAAACTAAAGATAAATTTTCACAAGTTATAACATAGATTCTTTATTCAATACCATCTGTCTCATAAGTCACTAAGAGAATTGATGTTGCTTTACATGAAGCAATATGTTTTTTTTGCCATTATGAGCAACAAACTATTTCTTAGTCACAAATTTCAATATGCTTTTCTTATGAAAACAAGCTATTCGTGTCTATAACTACAAATACATATAAAGTACAGGGAGCAAGGAATATAAGATTCAGATATAGAAAAGATTCAGAAGAAAAAACCTAGGTCTACAAGATGTTTTGATCTAGTTTAAGAAAGAAATTATAGGTAATCTAACAACAAATTTTTCCCCTCAGTAAATAAATATATTCATACAGTAACCTTGAAGAAACAAAATTAAGATTGAACTTGCCCCATTCAGGAGGGAATGGATCATTAGGCGTCTTGTTGTCTGCAAACTTCTTTCCAAAAATCAATCCAGTTTCCCGAATCTACATAATCAGATGAATAATACATATTAAATCTCTCAAGTTTACACATTAATCAAAAAAATAAAACTCTAGACACAATATGTACCTCCCCAATTATGGGGTCGGCCGGCCAGTGCGTTGTCTTCGAATGCTTTTAAATCATCTTGAAATTTCAGGGAAATGCTCTTTTCTTGATCTGCGGTATTTCCTTCTCTACAAAGAAGTTAGACAGCTTTCACTCAATGATAGTGTTAGGACCCTGTTGTAAATGCTACTGTGAATTGGAATGATGTTGTTGTGACAATGGAATGTAAACAAGAAGTGAAATGGATTACAAATGAATGTTGTATGAAGAAGGAATGGGAATGCTTGGGAAGTGTTTGATAGAAAGCTCCAAAAAGCCACTGATTCAGAGCTACGGGTTCTTCGAGGGACCCAACCTCCATTACAGAAAAGGGCAATAACCAAATATTCTCGAATGAATCTCCCTCCCCACAATCCCTTCTCATATGCTCATGCAAAATAACAAACTATACAAATAAAAGGCTGACACGTATACATCTAGTAACTAACTATTGCAAGGAGACAAAATACAATAATAAGCTGAAATTCTCTCAGGATGCCAAACGGTGCGTATAGCACCGATTATTGAAGCTGTGCACTTAATCTCATTTCTCTAAACGGTGCACTGCATCAGGTTCCTAACAATCTGCTCCCTTGAAAGAACCTTGTCCTCAAGATGTGTGTAAAGGGATAGAAGCTTCCCAACTACTTTCTTCTACCGAAAGACCAACCATTCCATCAATGTAGTTTACCATAATAACGCCTGCATCTCTGAAAATGTCCACCTCAGTGATGGTGGACCCAAGATGGCAAGGTGCTCCCACAAGTTTCAGCTCATCAAGGAGTGCCTTCACAGAATTTTTTATGCAGTTCTAGAATGTCATCAAAAGCTAAAAAACCTTGAGATACAACAGAAGCTAAGAACCGCAATGCATGTGCTAGCTCACCCTAAGTAGCAACCAACGCTTGGTCAGCCTTGTGTTCCATAGCATATAACAAGCTCAACCCCCAAGTCACATTATGTGAAAGTTGCTTTGGGGTAAAATCATCAAGTATACACAATAGCCATTTCTTTTTCAAAAGTGACATGGAGTGGTTGAGAAGCCCCCTGAATCTCGACTCAATCATAGCTTTTCCATTTGGTCTCAAACTTGAACAATAAAATACAGAGAAATCATTAACTTCCAATAGTTTCTCCATGTCGTTCCAATTATAAGGCCTACAGGAAGGCCCTTGCTCAAAAGCCCATCGCGATATACTAAACAATTCCATTGAGCGTGATATTGTTCCTAGCTAGTTCCAGACAATAGAATCTATGGTATTAATCTCTACAACTTGAAGGTAACAACGTAAGGCATCCTCATAATGTGCAGAACCTTGTTGAAGAAAAACAGTGGCAAGGTTCCTCAGTGCCAAATATATGAGCTGCAACAGATGACCATTACTGACACTTTTAACCACTTGCGCATTTGCTAACATCAAACAAGAAGAATCAAAGCGGAAAATCATTGAATGAGCAAATGATAGTCTTTGAGGAAGTTGCCTTTTATTAATGGTCCATGTACTTTTCAGAAAAATTATTTGCACCCCCAACCCACTAATTCTACAAGCCTGCACTTCCACCATGCTTGCTGTGAACCAGAGTATTGTCAGTATCTCCACCATATTTTCACTATCAATCAGAATCTTCAAGGTTACTTTATCACGCACAAGATGATGGCAACACGTTACTATAGCAAGACCTCTTAGGTTTTGATTACCATTGCAGGAATCAACATCATCTGGACTACAATGTTCAGCAAGACAACCTCTTAGACTCAAATCAATGGTAGGCAAGTAAGATCTCAAATAAAGGAACATTGAAACTACCGTAGCTGAAATAAAGGCTCCCCGAGGTGAACTTAGACTTGATTCAATGTCCTCTTCAGAACCTTTGTCTAATTTACCATTAACTGATGAAAATATCTTATCCAAGATTATCAAAAGGTCTTCAACTAAAAATTCTCCCCCAATTAAGAACCCTAACCTTCCCCCCCCCCCAAAATTAGAACCCATTCCAAGTTCATCCACAGTATCCTGGTCATCACAATTTATTTCCACAAGTGTTCTTTCCCTTCCTCTATCAAAAGGCTCACAAACCACTTTAAGTGGCAAATAATCAAGCATAAGGTGCAAAAAATTTCTTAACCCTACAATTCCAAGCAATAATTTTGGTAAAAAGTTTCAGACCATGAATAGCATTCCAAGAACCCCCATATATATGCGAAATCTCAACAAGTCGCACCTGCCTGTCTAAATGAAACAAAAGCTTGACACGCCCAATCTTCCAATCCCAGAGTATATCAGCCTATCATCAGATCCTGAAACCATAATGTCACCATCTGCATTGAAACTTACAGTGTTCACATAGCCTCTGTGCTTTTCCAGCTTTCTATAGATATCAAATCGCCAAACAAGATCCTTGGAGGCACAAGGCGGTGGGTAGAGTTCCTGGTGGAGACCTGGCCGCTTCTGTTGTTCACTTCTTCTTTGGTTTTGAGGGAGAGTACTATGGTTCGGTTAAGGGCTCCCACTTGAAACAGTGGATGAACCTCACTTTTGGAAAAATAGCAGGTGCAAATCCCTAGATTGAAAATCCACAATCGAGCACGAGCAACATGAGTACTTCCAGCAACACTCCCTACAGGAAGATCTCGATGGTAATCTCCATCTCGATGAGCATCACCCTTGGTTTCACACAAAATAATTTCCCTACTAGGAAGAGGCCGCGATGTTCGATCTTCTAAAGTTTGAGAATTTGATTTCGGTTCTGGACTTCTAAGAATAGATGGAAGAGATATTTCTTTTGAAACAGCTTCCGTGGGCATCGCAACAAGCTCCTCCAGCTCTGCTTCCCTTTTCATGCCCTCCTCCGCAGCTTGGTCTTCCCAAACCAAGCACTCTTATGTGGACACCGCCACAGGCTCGTTCACGTCTACTGCACTTTCTATTTCTTCCTGCGCAGTTTGGTCATCATCCATTGTTTTATCTTCTTCAGGCACTATTGATTGTTGTGTTTCTTCAGTTGAATCCGTATCTCCCAAGTTCTCTTCGGTGTCTTCCTTGTCTCGCCATTCCATGAGAGATTCCCTCATTTGATGCTTGAAAACGTTACGATTTTCTTCCACCTTTGTTGCATTTTCTTTGTCCGCGAGAGATTTCTGCATTTTCTTGCAATTATGATGCATTCCATCAAGTATTTTGCTCATATGCTCCAATTTGTCCAGAATTTTTTCTAGCAATAATAATTGTTGTTTATTCAATCATATCATGGCCATGAAGAATTGGTGGCTCTAGATACCAATTGTTAGGACCCTGTTGTAAATGACCATTGTAAATGCTACTGTGAATTGGAATGATGTTGTTGTGACAATGGAATGTAAACAGGAAGTGAAATGGATTACAAATGAATATTGTATGAAGAAGGAACGGGAATGCACGGGAAGTGTTTGATAGAAAGCTCAAAAGAGCCACTGATTTAGAGCTACGGGTTCTTCGAGGGACCCAACCTCCATTACAAAAAAGAGCAATAACCAAAAATTCCCGAATGGATCTCCCTCCCCACAGTCCCTTCTCATATACTCATGCAGAATAACAAACCATACAAATGAAAGGCTGACACGTATACATCTAGTAACTAACTATTACAAGGGATAAAATACAATAATAAGCTGAAATTCTCTCAGGATGCCAAACGGTGTATATAGCACCGATTATTGAAGTTGTGCGTTTAATCTCATTTCTCCAAACGATGTGCTGCATCAGGTTCCTAACAAATAGTCATAATATATAATCTTTGTGTTGATCATGCGGAATATACAGATATATATATTTAGGTATATGTCGTTGCATTTCAGCATGTACAAGATGCAACTCCATCAGGTCCTATTTAGTCCATGTTTGACGATACTACTTCCAATGAAATATGAAGTAAAACTTTGTAGATCTTAATTGCTTCAATTGCAACGATGCAAGATACTGGGTGTCCAAAATAAGTAAAAGAACCTGAAAGAGAAAGCATATACAGTCATATATATTAAATAATCATCAACTTCAGAAACTTACTCAAGAGTGACATTGAATATACCGAGTTTGTTGCTTTGAGAATGTATGACTTCTAATACTTCAGGCCTCCCAATTACAACTCCAATGGGCATATATGCAGAAGAAAGGGCCTGGGAAATTCAATACATAATATTAAAACATGTGCTTTGTACCAGGATTTGAGGATCTATCTCTGAGTTTAAGTATATCCCAACTTTACCCTTGCAAGGGACACAAGGTCTAGTTTTATATGTTGTACTTGTTGCACCCAAACATTCTGCCCAGCCTTCCAAATCCACAAATTACCTAAATCTGCGTCATCCTGATAGTATTAGGATACAAATAAAGATAAGCACAGATATAGGAAAATATGAGAAATAGAGATTGAGTACCTCATCCGCAATAAAAAGAATGTGATATTTCTTTTCAACAACTTGAATCTACATCAAATATGAAATATTTTATCGTCTAATGTGTTTTCTCCAAAAGTTTCACCAGGGGAAAGTGAAATACTTTATTTGTAAAAGGATTTTATATAAATAAATTGTAAAGTTCTTTTTACCATAAAGTCAATATGTTGTATCATATTAAGTCATATTGATTTGTAAGTTTAATTTTACAACATCCTTGGATGGACTAGTATTTTTTATTCAAGGTTGAAACTCTTATAAGTTCCCTCTGCCCCTTTTTGTGTTTGCGTTGTTTTATTTTTTTTTAATAAACCAAGTAGCACCACATGGTGATGCTACGTCAAGAGGGTCATCTGAGCGGTAAGCTTCCAATGATCAAATAGAAGTATTCTATCATTTTATAAACAATTGAAATTCTAATAAACAATACAAGAAGTTTAAAAATCCGAATGAATTAGAAGCAAATCTTTATTATTATTAACAAAAATTAGGGGAGAAAATACATTTTTGCAAATTTTGAAATTCCCAAAGAGCAATAAAATTATTTTTAAACGAGTATGACTCAACTAATTTTGCTTTAAATAAATAATTTTTATTAGATTTGGACCGACTCCAAAGTTAGCAGGGAAATTAATGTCTCAGCACAAGATATATTCCATCAACATCAAAACCAAATGACAACTTATGAATCAATCATGCATACACCTCTCTCTACAAAAGTGTCACAATCATCTTAGGAACCGTAGTAGTGTGACGAAGAAGATGAAGATGAAATTCTCTCAAGAACTTGTAGGGCTTCTTTCATTGAGGGTCTCTTGTGCAGGATTACTAAGATACAATTATATCCTAACTTGAAGCGAGCTAACAAAGCTTCTTCTTTTTCTTCCAAATTAGCTTGGATTGTCGTGTTAGCCATCTGCAAAGCCCGACTTTTATCATCAACTATAAGCCCAGTCCCTTGGCCCATGTCATCTTAAACTATAACCTTCCAGTAAGTAGCTCAAGAAACATAACCCTAAAAGAGTACACATCACACTTTAGATTGGGCTTTAGGCTTCTAAGTGACTTTGGTACATGATAAAGCAATACGCCCAATGAGCTTGGACTTGGGCTAGGACTAGGCCCAATTGCAATATCTTGAAAGCTATCGCACGAGGTTGTGGATATCTTGCTTCCGAAAATTCGAACCGACACTCCAACTTCTTGTAGTTCATGTTATCTAATACTTAACTCACAAGCTAAATAAAACCTTTCCACATGAAAAAAGAGAAAATGTTTATACTTACAGTACTTTTCATCTCAACCTCTGGATCGGACTTGACAAAGTCCAAAGAAAATATTGTAAAAAATAATAATCTTTCTATTTTCTTTATATTATAAAAGATACTCTTTTCCTCTCAACATTTGGCTTTAACAAAGTCCATAAAAAATATTGTTCTAAATTTCTTAACTTTTAGCTCGATTCTTGAACGTCATGCTCAATTGTGGATTAATCTTTTACTACATCACCCCACTACTATTTAATATTTTATCATTACTTTTTTACTATTTTTTTATTATTATTCACAGATCACCTAAATTTATCTTAATACCCAAATGTAGCCTTAATCAAGGCTGTTAGATTGCATAGTGCATGCACCGAAGACACTTCTAGGTACTCATGCTGAGGAAATTAAATAAATAGAAAATTAATGTTAAGTGAAAATACATTAACCTCTTTGTATGATCTCAACATAAAGCCTCATTTTTAATAATTTTTTATTGACACTGGGTATTCAAACAGTATCCCGACTCATTTCAAGGGTGCATGGACTCTCTGCAATGAATTTTCTAGAAGTGTATTTCGAGTAATTCAAGGAAAAAATTCTCCAGTGAGATAGCCATATGAGATCTACTAATCTTCTCACTATATAAGTTGTGATAAATTTATTATCTCACTGGTGGAATGAAAGTATGATGAAAATGAAGTATATAAAATTCTTCTTTTTTATGGAATGAAAGATAGACTTCTTTTGAAGAATGCAAAATAAAGTGTGTGCATGGTCGTCTATCTTACTTGAGATGCTAGGTTGCATTTCAAAAGTGCCCCAAAATCATTCCCTAGTGCATTTTGATTTGTTTTTTAAATGTTAAAAACACACACACACGAAATTTCGCTAGTGATAACTTTAGTAAACATTAAAAAATAAAATAAAATAAAATAAATAAAATAAAATAAAATATAATGCACTAGGTGCACTTTTGGGGGACAAACAATCATTCTCAGGGGAAAAAAAAAAATGTGTTCTAAGCATGCAATCCCATTTCATTTATAGTATGTGCAACTAGATTGGTTTGAGTCATACCTCCATTGTTGCTTGATGAGTTATTCGCTTCTCTTCAAATCTTGAAAAGGGTGCGTGCAGTTTTGTTTTTGTTGAGGAGGTGCTTCTCGCATGCTATGGCTCCGAATCCACTGGGCTGGTTACCCTTATTTACAGACCGCGAGAGAGAGAGTGTAAAACACTAATCCATTTCATTGTGAGCCCACGTACGACAACATAGTGATTATCCAGATTCCAATCTATACTAAAATGAAAATAAATACAACAATAAAAAGTCTTTTTAAATCAAAAATTAAAAAAAATAATAATAATTTATAGCTGGATTGGATATCTAAATCTAAACTTTCTCATCTCATCTAATCTTATATAATCATTACAATTTTCATAAATTTCCACATAAAATATAATAAATAATTCCAACTTTTTAAATTTTTAAAATAAAAATAATATTAAAAAATTATATTATAATAATATTTTATTTAACTTTTAACAAAATATCTTATTTAATTTCATTTTATCTAAACTATATAATCAAACAGTGACTTTTCACTTTAGAGATGTTAAATGTGTGAAAGGAAATGACGGAGAGAGTTATCCTTTCTCCCCGATTACATGGGAGGGTATGGTTTTTAAGGACAGGTTATCTGCCTCGAAGTATGGAAAAGATTTCTAAGTTTTTTTTTTTTTTTTTTTTTTTTTTTTATCCTTTATAGGTAATATAAACATTATATTAAGAATGTCGAGACTTGTATACTTGGACTTGTGTATAAAATAACGGTTATTTTATAAAAAAATGAACCACTATAAAAAAAAATGAAAAAATTACTTTTTTTTTATGTGATTTATTTATTTATCTTTTTATGAAAAACTTGCACAAGACTTGTTCATTTAGGACATGTCCCTAGCATTATTCTTATATGTAGTATAGATAGCAGGGAGTCTAGGGATTAGGAGAACACCTATTAAAGAATAATAATATATACAAGTTCCAAACGTACAAGCTTCAAGTAGGTTTTTTTTATGTTAAAAAAAATTGAATCCCATTATGAACAAATGTGAAAAAATTCACTTTTTCTTAACGAGATCTATTTTTTTACAAAAGACTTATATGCAAAACTGGTGTATTTGGAGCTTATACCTTTCATTAATCATCTATAAATACCCGAAACAAGTTAACAGTAAAGAAAAGTAAAGCAAGAAATGACAATAAATAGCCTACAGTTTCATATTTCATAGCATGAAAAGCAAGGAATTGAGTTTATGGATAAATTGACACAGAATGTGCATTTCTATAGTCGATTACCCGTGAGCAATCTACAAGGAGCTTCTATCTAATTACCAGGACACAAATCAAATAATCATCGATTACAAATACAGAGGAAATTTTAAATAGAATTTCTTAAAATACAAATTCAGAATACATCAACTCAAAATTAAGTCTCGTTAAAATAACTGATGCTGTTAATTTTAATTTCTCCATTTGTTTTTTGGACTAAAAAAAACTAACTTAATCAAACTAATTAATTAATTAAGTCGGAATTTTCCTTGTGGGTATACTTAATTTTTAAAACTGGCCGGAGATGCCATTCATACAAGTGCACAAATATTTATCTACATTTCTTATGTTTATATATAAATTTTACACAAAAAAATTTACATACTGACACAACTTAAAATAATAAATCATATCTACTATTTAATAAAAAAATTTATAATTTGATAAACCACATTGAACAAACAAACCGAATAGGCTAATATAAATTATATACCATGCGAGTAGTCAATATGTTGATTCTTTTTGCCATCGTAACTTTGAAGGAAAATGTACAATTTACAAAAATGATTTTATAATTAATTTGATTGTTAGATTGTAAAGTAGATTTATTTTAATTTCTAATATAATTTTATTGTAAATTTCTCTGTAAACTTATCTCATTTATTTTTACAAAATTTTTCATCTCATCTCATCTAATCGTTATAATTTTTTTTAAATTATTATATAAAATAAAATAAACAATTTAATATTTTTAAATCTCAATATAAAAATAATATTAAAATAATATATTTTAAAAATATTTTATATAATTTTTAATTTTAATCTCAATTCATCTTAAAACAAACTAAAACTAGCCAATCTCTACTTTGAAATATGCGACTTGGACTTTGTATGACTATTTTCACTTTGAGTTGTAATCTTTATTTTTTGGGCCAGAAAAATGCGTGTTGTTGGGCTTATCAAAGCCCATGATTAGGACACAAGTTGGTAAAGGCTTGATAACTTAAAACACAGATATAATAGTTAAAAGTTTATAGCTTAGATGGCATGTGACCCAGTCTAAGAGAGGTTTTGAATTCGATTCTCATTCTCAAATCTCCTAATATATATATATATATATATATATATATAAACAAATATATAATCATATGGACGTTGCTCCAAAGATGATTTCTACCCGTATATCAATCACTTAAAATCATTTTTTTTTTTTACTTTTTCTTTCATTATTTTTTAAACTAATTAGAAATTTATTTAAAAACGCTTGCTTAATTATTAAGTAAATCTTTTTAAAATAAATATATAATGTATAATGAAGCTTGAAAATAGTTAGGAATAGCAAATAAGCTTGAAAAACACTTAGTGGATTGCCTGAGGAGGTTTGGAGCGGGAAAAAGGTCAAATTTTCTCACCTTAAAGCTTTTAGCTGTCTTTCTTGTGTGCTTATTGATTCTAATGCTCATAGTAAACTTAAGGCTAAGTCAAAAAAATATTATTTCATTGGCTATGGAGACGAGGCATTTGGCTATCGTTTTTGGGATGATCAGGGTCGAAAGATCATAAGAAGCATGAATGTGATTTTCAATGAGAAAATTATATATAAGGATAAGTCTAGTACAACTTCTGTAGTAGCTCCTTAGGAGTCCAAATTTGTAAGATTAGATGACCTACCAGAGGTCACAGTGCAGTATAGAGATGTGAGTGATGGGGAGAGTCGGTCTAGTGCACCCATTCCTATTATTCTGCAGTCAATTTCAGAGCTGTCCACTCCTACAGCTGCAGTTTGCAGGTCAGTTAGGACTATATATCCTCCACAACGTTTTTCACCTACTTTGAATTACATTCTATTGACAGATGGTGGAGAATTGCAAAGTTATGAAAAAATCTTGCAATATGAAAATTCTAGCAAGTGGGAGCTGGCCATGAAGGATGAGATGGATTCCCTATTAGGGAATCAACATGGGAGTTGATGGAACTTCCATCAAGGAAAAAGGCATTATACAACAAGTGGGTGTATCGGGTGAAAACTGAGCATGATAGCAGTAAGAAGTACAAGGCCAGGCTTGTTGTAAAAGGCTTTCAGTAGAAGTAGGGTATTGATTACTCTGAGATCTTTTCTCCTGTGGTAAAGATCACAACCATCAAGATGGTATTGGCTATGGTTGCCACTGAAGATTTATTTTTTGAGTAGTTAGATGTGAAGATAGCTTTTCTTCATGGAGACCTTGAAGAAGATATCTACATGCACCAGCCTGAGGGGTTTGTGGTACAGGAAAAGGAAGGTTCAGTTTGTAGATTGAAGAAGAGCTTGTATGGCCTGAAGCAAGCTCCTAGACAGTGGTACAAAAAATTTAATAATTTCATGCACAGTGCAGGGTAAATCAGATGTTGGGCAGATCATTGTTGCTTTGTCAGGCACTTTGAAAATTCTTACATTATTATGTTGTTGTATGTGGATGACATGCTTATTGCATGGACTAGTATTGATGAGATCAATAATCTGAAGAAGCAGATGTTAGAGCACTTTGCAATGAAGGATTTAGGAGCTGTAAAGCAAATCCTTGGCGCGAGAATTGTCAGAGATAAAGTTAAAGGTATGTTGAGACTCTCACATGCTGAGTATGTGAAAAAGATACTCAGCAGGTTCAATATGGACAAGGCCAAACTAGTTGTCACACCCTTGGTAGTCACTTCAAACTCAGCAAGAATCAGTCACCCGAGTCAGAGGAGGAACAAGATTACATGAGTAAGGTTCCTTATGCCTCAACCATTAGTTCACTTATGTATGCTATGATTTGCACATGACCGGATATTGCCCATGCAGTGGGAGTTGTGAGTAGATACATGAGTAACCTAGGAAAACAATATTGGGAAGCAGTGAAATGCATTCTGAGGTACCTAAAGGGCTTCTCAGAAATCTGTTTGTGTTTCTCTGGAGAGAGCTTGGAGGTACAGGGCTATGTTAATGCTGATTTAGCTGGAGATATTGATAGCATAAAGAATACCACGGGCTTTATTTATACACTTGGTGGTACTATAGTGTCATGATATTCTAATCTACAGAAAATAGTTTCTTTGTCTACTACAGAAGCTGAGTATATTGCAGTTTCAGAGGCTGCAAATGAGATGATGTGGCTACATGGCTTCTTAAAGGAATTGGGTAACAAGAATCAGAAAGACACTCTCTACAGTGATAGTTAGAGTGCCATATTCCTTGTCAAGAATCCAGCATTTCATTCCAGGACTAAGCACATTCAGATCAGGTATCACTTCATACGATCATTGTTAGATAATGGACAGTTGTTACTTGAGAAGATTTGTAAAAGCAAGAACCCTGCTGATATGATGATAAAGGGTGTTACACTTGAGAAACTGAAGTTGTGCGCAACTTTAGTTGGTTTTCTAGCATGAAGATAGGGGAAGTAAGTTACAGAGGTGGAGGATAACGTGTTTGAGGAAAATGACAATGCAACGAGTATACCAGTCTCCAAGTGGGAGAATTGTTAAGTATTGTAGAGTCTAGTCCACACGGCTCGAGTCGAGGCATTGGCCGCTCGAGCGAAGTCAGGCAATCCATAATCTGGCGGTGTGGCCGAGAGAATGTAGTGGAAGGGTTGGGTTCAACGAGTTCAAGAGAAGGGCTATTAGTGGGAGTATCTGTGGGGTCAGAAAAATGCTTTTGGGGAGGAAGTTAAGGAAAGATATGGGTGGGGTCGATAGAGACAGTAGGGACAGCGGGTGGGGTGTCTGTAAGGTTATAAGCTGTAGGGTCAGCATAAGGAAAGACATTCTCAACAAACCGAACATCTCGTGAAGAAAAAATTTTCTTGGTTGCTATGCTATATACACAATAGGTAGAGTGGCTAAGAGAATAACCAAAGAAAATGCATGGTGAAGCACGTGGTGAAAATTTATCACGATGAATGTTCAAAGCATGTGCATAGCATAGACAACCAAAAACAAGAAGATGTGCATAAGTAGGGGCTTTATGAAAAAGAAGTTCATATGGAGTTTTATGATGTAGAGAGACCGACGGGGTACGATTAATCAAATACGTAGCCGTTAGGATACATTCACCCCAAAAAGAGATAGGTAAACAAGCTTGAAAATGTAAACAACGAGCAACATTTAAGAGGTGACGGTGTTTTCGCTCAACAACACCATTTTGTTGAGGAGTTTCAACAAAAATACACTCATGAAGTACACCATGATCAGAAAAGAATTTTTGTAGGCAATGAGCTAAAAATTCCTGACCATTATCGGTGCGAATTCGTTTTATGTCAAAATGGAATTGGGTTTTTATCATGAAGAAAAAAAACTTGTGAGACAAGAAAAGGTTTCTGATTTAAATTTCATGATATAAACCCAAGTGACACGAGAATAATCATTTACAATAGTAAGAAAATAATGTGCACCAGAATGAGAAGGTGTGGCATTACCACCCCATATATCACAGGAAATACGATCAAAAGGATTAGCACTTTTATTTTCAACCAATGAAAAAGGTAAACGAGTATTTTTATCATGAATTCAAATATCACAATGAGCATCTTTATTCAAATCAAAGAGAGCGTTCAGGGTACAAGGAAGTGAAGGATGACCTAAACGAAAATGCCATAACGGGTGGGCGGTAGAGTCAGTGTGAAGAGCAATGGGGCCCGGGGCTCTAAGGTGATATAGACCTCCACGTTCCTCACCCATTCTAATCAGCTTCCTCGTGTGTTGGTCCTGAAAAATGCAAAGAGATGGAGTGAAAAAAACAAGGCAAGAGATGGCTTTAGTAAGCTGGCTAACAGAAATAAGATTGTATTGAAAACTATGGACAAATAACACATTAGTGAGCTGAAAAGAGGGAGATAAAACAAGATTGCCCCATGTGAGTGACTTGGGCCATGGCCCCTGCGGATAAAGTGACCGACTGAGAGTGGGTTGTGACATGGGTAACATGAGGCAAAAAATTCATAGAGGCCACATGCGCTGAAGCACCCGTGTCAATGATCCAAGGCAGGGAGGGCATAGAACCAATGAGTGATAAAAGGCTAGAGGTACCAAAACAATCCTCCACATGGCTTGGCTAAAGAAGACCTATCAATTGTCGATATTGCTCAATGGAGAGGCCAGGGATTACACTTATAGTGGAAGGAAAGGATACCCAAGGTATTGCATTGGTTGAGACGGTTGGAGCAATTGCGATAGCAGGCTTCTGCTTAGGCTTGGAGGTATTCCAATGGGCTGGGTATCCAATAATCTCATAGCAGCTCTCAACAAGATGGCCTTCTTTTCCGCATTTGATACACTTCTTGCCATTTCGTGCTTTGTTGAGGACTTGATTGGAAGAGTGAGAAACAGCCATGGCTGTGTTGTCAGGTATGGGTAGGAGTGGTAGATGAAAGTGGCGCTGTGTCTCCTCTTGATGAACAGTAGCATATGCTTTGGCAATGGTGGGTAGGAGATCCATAGCTAGAATTTGGCTTCTGATATTGTTGAAGGAATCATTAAGGCCCATGAGAAATTGAAATAAATGTTCTGTGTTTTCCTTTGCTGAAGCATTTTCTTGAGCCCTACATGTGCAAGAGTTAGGTTCCTATAGAGTGTGCAATTCATCCCAGAATCCCTTGATGGTGTTGTAGTAGGCTGTAATAGTCATGGAATCTTGATGTAGATTGACGAGATCACGCTTGAGGCCATACAACCGCAGGTGATTGCTTTGAGAGAATCAATGGTCTAAGTCTTTCCACATGTCAGAATATTTTGACAATAGATCAAGCTTTGCCTTAGAGATTTGTCGATGGAATTGAGTAACCAAGAAAGAACCATGTCGCAGCACCTCTCCCACAGTGTAGCTATGGACGCATCTGTAGGTTTTGTTAAAGTGCCATCAACGAAAACAAGTTTATTTTTGGCATTGAGAGCCATACGCATGGAACATCGCCATGAGGGGTAATTGTCACCGGTGAAAAGTTCTGGAACCAAGGTAGCTCCAGGGTTGTCGGCAGCGGTTAGGAATATGGTGAGTTGAGATGGGGTTTGGCTGGGTTCAGCCATGGAAAAAAGTTTAGTTGTAGAAACGTTAGAGATCCAAAAGAACAAGAGACTGTGATACCATGATAAGAAACGTAGAAGGAGAAGAATATTCACATCTGCTATGTATTTCTTATTGATAGTTTTTTTATATATAGAACAATCACGGTGCAATATTGTAAAAATAAAATAGTGCTACATATGGAAAGTTCTAGTTTTAGTCACTATGAGTTCTACATGGCTGTGTTTGATATGAGGCTTGATTTGTGCAATTAATCCATAACTGTCAATAATCTGTATCTTTTGGTAGAATGAAGCATGCAAACATATAAATTTTATGGTCTAAGCTTCTCTGAGCAGCTCTTGACTGCCTTCTAGTTTTCTACACTATCGTTTCAGAATTAATAGTTAATCATAAAAATCATACCTTTTTTATGTCCTTTATGCTAGCAACAAACCAGACATACTCCTCGAACTCAAACTAGAAGTTCCACGCTGTTAGAAATACTAGTTCGCCTATTCTAGTTTTGTTTTATCTATCTCAATTGGCTCTTCTATAAATAGAGCTCATTTTGATGTACAGAGAATACGCTGCATCCAATACAATTTAATTAGTTTTCTCGATAATCAGTACGTACTTTGTTTTCATGCCTTTTTTTCTCTCCCCCAACTCCATTTTAATTTGTTTAATTAGTTCTTACCCATGAAAGTCTCCTGGGCATGTTTTGGGACTACTCAATAACTGTTCTCTGTCTCTGGGTTGGATTAAAAACCCATCTTCTTTATAAGATTATTTGTAATAATTTTTTTTTTCATGTCCTGCTTCCATAGGGGATCTAGCTATCCAATGGCAAACTTTAATTGATAGACATGCATGGTGCCCATGACAAACACATATCTCCCCAACATGATGCCCATGCACTAAACCAATAAATTAAAGCACGTTGAAACGTGGATGCATCCATGACCCACACACAAGATATATATTTTTTGAGTGAATGTGCAAGCCATGGTACTGGGTCTGTGATCTCTTCATTGGCCTGATTAATTTCATCCTAACAACCAACTTGTATGAATGCTGAATGCCAGTAGTGAGATTATAAGCAGATTTCATGGGCCCAAAACCACTAATCAAAGAGGGAATTAAGAGATTTTAAAGGGCCAAATTAATAGAATATGATATTATTAATTATTCCTAATCAACTCTTTTTTTCAGTCTTATCCAATATTGTTATAAGGACTTTGTTTTGTTCTCACCAACTGCCACAAGATTAATGTATAGATGGTCTAATCATGCATGCTTTTTTTCAATATAAATGGTAATAGGCAGAGTTGCTCACAGTGAGGGGATGGAATGGCTGAAGGGTGAAAACGTAACACATAGAGAGAGAGAGAGAGCAGTGGAGATGAAAAGAAAAAATGAGAAGCCCTCGTTCCTAAATATTAAAAGAGTCAGACTTCTCAAATCTTCTCAAATTTTAAAATCAAAATAATCTTAAAAAATTATATTTAAAAAATTTCTTAACTTTATAATATTTTTATTCAATATTTTTTTATTCTTTTTTTAAAACCTAATAAAACATCTTAACTCAAACTATTTCACTATTATTTATATAATTATGAAATATTGATCTATGTTTGGATATTAAGAGTATTTTAAATTATCTATGAATAATAGTGAAATAGTTTATGAATAATAATAAAATAGTAATAACTAATTTGTAAATAGTAATAAACTATTTATAAATAATAGTAAAGTAATATGATTTTTTTTTTTTTTTGGTAAAATAGTTGTATAACCAAACGAGTCAATTTTTTACAGAATGATTGGACACTTACCATTTACTAGTCTCTTGGTCGAAATTTTCAATAAAAGAGAAGGTGAATGATTGTTCTTCAATAAAAAATTGCCAATAGAAGTGGCACATGGTAACTTTAAATGTTAAAAAAAGACGTACAAATTCATTAGTAGTAATTTTTGTAAACATTTAAAAATAAGAAAAAAATAGCATAATGCACTAGGTGCACTTTTGGGAGACAAACTAGCATTTTCAGGAAAATAGTAATAAAAATGTGTTCTAAGTTATCCCATTTCGTTTATAGTATGTGCAACTAGATTGGTTCGTTTCTCGTTTCTTGTTTCTCTTCAAATCTTGAAAATGGTGTGCGCAGTTTTGTTTTTGGAGAGGAGGTACTTCTCGCATGCTATGGCTCTGAATCCAATGGGCTGGTTATCCTTATTTACAGGCCGTGAGAGAGAGACAGAGAGTGAGTGTCCAAAACTAAATTCATTTCATTGTGAGCCCACGACAACATAGTGATTATCCCGATTCCTAGTCTATACTAAAATGAAAAGA
Source organism: Carya illinoinensis (assembly GCF_018687715.1). NCBI lineage: Eukaryota > Viridiplantae > Streptophyta > Magnoliopsida > Fagales > Juglandaceae > Carya > Carya illinoinensis. Next base: position 7,753,379 of record NC_056755.1, on the reverse strand, counting down.
AACGCAACAATAAAAAGTCTATTGAACTCAAAAAAAAAAAAAATTACAAACTGACAGAGATGTTCAATACGTGGAAGGAAACGACAAAGAGAGAGAGAGTTATTCTTTCTCCGGTTACATTGGAGGATTTAGTTTTTCAGGACATGTTAGAGCATCCCCATCCGAGTCTGCATATGGAAGTTTTTCCTATAATTTAAGGATTTTTTTAAGGTTTTGCCATAAAAACAACCCACATCCCGTTCCCCATTTTACGATCTATGTTTCCAGTCTGTACAGGAAATCTCCATCTTTGGGGACCTACTGTACATCCGCATCGTGTATTTGACTCCTGTTTTTCCCCTTCCGTCCCGCGTGTTCTTCCCTCTCGCTAGGGTGAACGGTTTGCTTCCTCTCTCACACTTCAAGCACCATCGATGCACCAGTGAATCACCGAATAAAGTAAGAGAAAAATTTCCTATTTCGATTCTTTGGTTGATTGTCTTCCCCGATTACCCAACTATTTTTCTTCTCTGGTTGTTTCCGCTCTCTATTTTTCCTGTTTATTTCTTCCCCTTTTTCTTCCTCTCGACGCCATGGGAGAGCTGTGAGAGCTGAAATTTCTCTTCAAGGTACACGGCTTATTGCATTTAGTTTAGGTGTTTGTTGATAAGGAAATCTCTGATTATTTCTTGCTCGCAGCTCTCACAGCTCATCTCGGTGTTGGGGGCTAATCGCCTATAAGTTTCAGGTTCTCCCTCTCTCTCTCTCTCTCTCTCTCTCTCTCTCTCTCTCTGTGTGCGTTACTTTGTGATTCTGTTGGCTTTCTTTCATGCCTTAACTCGAGGGAAAGGGGAGGATCCATTTGATAACATGGACCTATATGAGCATCACATGCATTTGTGATTCTGTTGGAATTTGTTGGCCGATAATAAATCCTATACGAAGGAAATTCTCTTTCAGAATTGGATTTGCATTTGGACTTGTTTGATTATTTAGTATATATATATCATGTCTTGGCTGTGTGGTAGAGGAAAATGTTACTCATATGCCCCTTTGTCATGAATAAAATGCATGGATTTTTATTCACTAAACATGGCGCTGATTTGCTGTGATGATGTTTTGAGATGGAGGTTTCATTGATTAATAGCACATATTGGTGGAACCTCTTCATTTTGGATATTGTGGACCTTGATGAGTAAGCCTTTTAATTACACTTTTGGAAGATTTATCTTGTAGTTCTTGTTATGTTTTTATTTTTAGTTCTTGGTTTCTTTTGTAGTTCTTGGTTTCATGAATTTGATTTGGCATCATCAGTAGTTCTTGGTATCTTTTGTTTTAATTAGAAGGAAGATTGTGGAAAGAGTTCTTGGTTCCATATTCTGGACCAGCTTTTGATAAATTCCAAAGGTTGAAATTTCGGTTGCTTTTCCTTATAGTTTAATGTTCTGTTTTTATTGTAGTTCTTGGTTTCTTTTGTACTTCTATAATTTCTTGTATTTATAAAAGGTTTCTTTTGTAGTTCTTGGTTTCTTTTGTTTTAGTTATACATGCTTGTGGAAACAGTTCATTTTGGATAATGTGGAGCTTTGTCATTTAGGATCTTAATTACACTTTGAGTACCTTTTCCTTGTAGTTTAAACCGAGTTTTTATTGTAGTTCTTGGTTTCTTTTGTAGTTATTGGTTTCATGAATCTGCTTTGGTTTATTTTGTAGTTATTGGTTTCTTTTGTTTTAATTACACATGCTTGTGGAAAGAGTTCATGAAACCATATGCTGCACCTTTGTAATTAAGGATCAAAGGTCAATTGTTTGTTGCTTTTCCTTGTAGTTCCAGGTTCTGTTTTTATTGTAGTTATTGGTTTCTTTCAACTGTTCTATAATTTAATGAATTTGTTTTGGTTTCTTTTGTAGTTATTGGTTTCTTTTGTTTTAATTACACATGCTTGTGGAAAGAGTTCATGAAACCATATGCTGCACCTTTGTAATTAAGGATCAAAGGTCAATTGTTTGTTGCTTTTCCTTGTAGTTCCAAGTTCTGTTTTTATTGTAGTTATTGGTTTCTTTCAACTGTTCTATAATTTAATGAATTTGTTTTGGTTTATTTTGTAGTTATTGGTTTCTTTTGTTTTAATTACACATGCTTGTGGAAAGAGTTCATGAAACCATATGCTGCACCTTTGTAATTAAGGATCAAAGGTCAATTGTTTGTTGCTTTTCCTTGTAGTTCCAGGTTCTGTTTTTATTGTAGTTATTGGTTTCTTTCAACTGTTCTATAATTTAATGAATTTGTTTTGGTTTATTTTGTAGTTATTGGTTTCTTTTGTTTTAATTACACATGCTTGTGGAAAGAGTTCATGAAACCATATGCTGCACCTTTGTAATTAAGGATCAAAGGTCAATTGTTTGTTGCTTTTCCTTGTAGTTCCAGGTTCTATTTTTATTCTAGTTATTGGTTTCTTTCAACTGTTCTATAATTTAATGAATCTGCTTTGGTTTCTTTTGTAGTTCTTGGTTTTTTTTTTTATTTTAATTATACATGCTTGTGGAACCTCTTCATGTAAATCTCTTCTTTACTTGCGGATTTGTTGCTTGTCAAATGAAATGGTTATACTTGCGGATTTGCTGGTTTCCTAAGTAGTTATTGGTTTCCCTTGTTTTAATTATACATGCTTGTGGAACCGGATGAGGATTATATTTCTTCTTTACTAAAAGGACCTTGCTGCTTGTCAAATGAAATGGTTATACTTTTTAAATTCAATGTGCATGTGTAAAGTAGTTTACTTGGATGTAAAAATTCTCATTTCACAGCTTAGCTCTCTTTTTCGCAGTCATCTCTGTTTTGTTGCTTTGCCATCTATATATATATATATATACTGTCAAATTTGCCTTAACTTGATATGCCCCTTTTCGGACTTGAGCCAATGAAGAACATGATCTTCACTTGTTTGTGTTTTTTCCCACTTGATATGCCCCTTTTCAGACTTAGAAAAGATTTAATTTTCAGCTTTAGGAGGTGGACATAAATGTAGTTATATAAATGTATGAGCATCGTTTTTTCCATAGTAGGTCTTTTTAAATCCTTTTAAGCTGCTTGATGACACACTTGAGAAAATCATGCAAGAATTTTTGTTTTGCACCGTGTAGATCCTATAGCTAGAGCTCTGGCCTATTCTTATGATCATACTCAATCTTGTTGGATAATAGTATTGTGGCTGTGACAGTTTCCTTGTAGTTTGTTTGAATATTTGCCCCTTTTTGGATTCTTTGCAGTTATTCATATATGTCGGGGAAGGGAGCTGTTAATAGGCTATGATGATGGTTATAGTGCTGGTATTTCACTAGTGTACTAGGGGACCCATCGATATGGCGGGGTAATCCTCATTCGGATGACCATATTGCAGTTTGTGGTACTTTCCACAAAAGGCAATCGGGGTTTGAGCGGGGTTTTGCAGCCATTCGATGTTTGCCACCTTACTTACGCATGCTGAGCATATTTACACCATTCTGAGCCCTTTCTCCTATTAATATATGTTATATTAATAATGTATATCGGATGGGGATGCTCTTATATAAATTTTCGTGATTTGCATACTGTTTGGTTGGTGTTTTGTATTATGTTTTGATAGAGAAATAAATGTATAAACTCAACTCCCTCGGCTGTGATGATGACAACCGCGTGTGGGGATACGGGATTTTGATTACCATCTCCTCAATGGCTAGGTAACCCGGATGGCCATGAAGTACTGGCAACCGGTTGTTGTAGCCATGAGTGGGTGGCAATCTTATCTTTTGTATTGTCATTCGGTTCCTGAGCCCTGATCAAAAACCATACATCAATTCAAATATCTTTTATAATCTCTAAATGTTTTTTTAGAGATGGATTCACAAGACTTGACTAATATGTACTTCACCAACCTCCTTAGTCAAGATCCTCAACTCGACCCCACTTACGGTGGGCAAAGTGGAACTTCTCCGATTACCCTTGATGACTCTCCAACCCTACCCCCTAACGAGCCCATCGGCGTTAGGAAATCAGTCAGGGGTGCGAATTTCACCCCCGAAGAAGACAAGTTACTTGTCTCCGCTTGGCTAAATTGTAGCCTTGATGCCGTTCAGGGAACAGATCAAAAACACTCCCAACTATGGGAAAAAATTTATGAGTACTTCCAGCAATTTAAAGAAACCACAAATGAGCAGACAATAAAATCTTTAATTCATCGATGGTCGGTTATCCAAAAGGCCACAAACAAATTTTGTGCGAAACTAGTCCAAGTTGAAGGGTTAAATCAAAGTGGCATGATCGACCAAGACAAGGTAAAAATTCGAAATCCTTCTTGTTTTACTCTAAAATTTATTATCTTCTACATTGGTTTAACATTTGTTTTTTTTTTTTCCATGCAAGTTCGACAAGGCCAAGGTTATGTACCAAGCGCTAGAAAAATGATCCTTCCAATTTGAGCATTGTTGGCACCTGTTGAAGGACCAACCTAAGTGGATTTGACGCGCCACAAAGGAGGATCCAAAACGAAGGAAGACGATGTCCCCATCCCCGACCCCAACTCGATGTTCTGGCGCTACAATTGATTTAGCTTTTGACATGGAAGACGATGAAGTCATGGACAATGAAGTTATCGAGTTGGACCGACCAATTGGAAGGAAAGCTGAGAAAGGAAAACGAAAGGCCTAAAGCAAGCAAGCAGAGGAAACTTTCCAACTCAGGAAGATGAAGTATACTCTTTTGAAGGAGTCACGTGCTCAGGAGAAAGAGTTTTATCGAATGAAGGCCGAGAAGATGGAGTATGACAAGGAAAAAGAGAAAAAAAAAATACGCCTTGAGGATGAACGACTGAGGTTGGAGGCCGAGAAGATGGTAATTGAGAGGGAAAAGGAGCTCGCCAAAATTCGTCAAGAGGACGAAAGGTTAAGGTTGGAGGCGCAGAAAGTGGAGCTTGCCACGAAAGATCAAGATCAGCGCATTATGATGATGGACGCAAGTGGCATGCCTGAATTGCAGCGGTTATATTTCCAGCAACTCCAGAGGGAAATCATGGCGAGACGCAATACTTCTCAAGATTGAACTTCTTGTTTTTTAATATTACCATTTTCAGTTGTATTTCTTATTTTTTGTTTTGAACAATGATAAATGTATAAAAAGCATGTGATTGTATTTTTTAATATTTTTAGTATTGTCCCTCAATATGCTTGTGCAAGTAATATGTTATTATAATTTTAATTTTTATTTAAAATAAAATTTTCATCATCATATAGATTGCAAAGCTTATACTCAAGGAAAGGCATTACTAAAAGGGTTTTACCATTAACATAGTTACTAATGACACGAAGGAAATACAAATGCAAAGCAAATCAATTCAAATATAAAAGTAAATAACACGAAGGAAATACAAACTCAAAGCAAATTAAGTTAAACATAAATCTTAAATAACATGAAGAAAATACAAATGCATGCCATATCAACTCAAACAATAAAAGTAAATAACACGAAGGAAAAGAGGACATAGTTTAAATGCAACAGGGCTAATGTTGGGAATATAATAACCATTGATGTTCAATTAGATCTTCTTGGAGCTGATGATGTGCCGAGCTATCTCTAATATGATGATGATGCTGGATGAAGTCCGTAAGCTCAATTGTATGATTGCGTGACAATTCTGGGAGATCATCATCAAGTTGATCATACTCAATGTTAGGACTCTCACTATCATCACGTTCGTCTTCAATGATCATATTATGTAAAATAACACATGCTTTCATAATATTTGTTAGGTCCTTAACTTTGAACATTCGAGAAGGTCCACGAATGATAGCAAATCGTTGTTGAAGTACCCCGAATGCACGCTCGACATCTTTTCTTGCGGATTCTTGTGCTTTCACAAAATTTTTCTTCTTGTTCCCTCGTGGTGATGGAATCGTCTTCATAAAAGTTCGCACTTGGGATAAATACTGTCCGCAAGGTAATACCCCATAGTGTAGTCGTTGCCATTGATAGTGTAATTGACAGCAGGAGCACGCCCTTGAGCAAGTTCCGTAAAAATAAAAGATCTTTCTAGCACATTAATGTCGTTATGTGAACCGGGCATACCGAAAAATGCATGTCATATCCAAAGATCATATAAAGCAACTGCTTCTAAAATAATAGTTGGTTCATGGATGTGGCCAGAGTACATACCTTTCCAGGCTGCGGGACAATTTTTCCACTTCCAATGCATGCAATCAATGCTTTCGAGCATTCCTGGGAATCCTTGTTGTTCACCAACCAACAGCAATCGGGCTATATCATTAGCATTTGGAGACCGCAAATATTCATCTGAAAAAACACTTACTATTGTCTCAGAGAATCTTTTTAGGCTCTCCATTGCGGTGCTTTCACCAATACGTATGTATTCATCCATAAAATCTCCAGTAACCCCATACGCCAGCATTCTAAGTGCTGCGGTTATTTTTTGCATTGAAGATAAACCGAGTCTTCCGGCATTATCTCTTCTCTGGACGAAATACGGCTCGTAAGACTCTACCTCATTTAGAATACGAAGAAATAGGGGACGGCTCATCCGAAATCTCCTTCGAAATAGATTCGAGGGATATACTGGATTCTCTGCGAAATAATCACGAAATAGACGCTCGTGCCCCTGGGCATGATCACGCCGAATAAACTTACGTGGGTGCCTATTGTCACGCTGCCTCGATGACTGTCCATCGACCTCCTCAGTATGAACATCGCTATCATCTTCAGAGGATACGTATGTCAATAATTTGCAAAAGAAGGTACGAGCCATTTGATGAAGGGAGTGGGAGATCAAAAGATAGAATAAAATCTCTGTTCTATAAATGAAATGAGACTTGAGTTTGTGAGAATGTGAATGTTAGCAATATGCTAATTTATAGAGGAAAAAGTTACCGTTACACTACAAATAAAAAATGTTACCGTTTGAGAGAAGACAAAAAAAGTTACCGTTAGAGAAAAGACAAAAAATATTACTGTTGGAAAAATGACAAAAAATGTTACCGTTGTAAAAAGGACAAAAAATATGACCGTTAGAGAAAGGACAGGTAATATTACCGTTACAAACAATTTAAAAAATTATATCATCAATACGTGACTACGGATCCTCATTAATTTTTAATTGATAAAGAGTACTCTTCTAAATAAAATTTCCATCACGTTAGAAAATGCATTAATTTATTAATAAAATTTACTATTTTAATAATACGATTAATGATTTGAAAAAATATTGTATTGGGTAGTCATAATCATATAAATATTTAGTAGAAAGTGATATTTGAAAAAAAGATAATAAGACAAAAGAGTTAGTAGTTAGGATTGTAAATGGAAGAGAGAGAATAAAGTAATAAAAAAAGAATAGAGAAATATTATTTAATAGAATAGAGATAGGGATGAGAAATGAGATGTAGGAGGTTTTTAGAAGATGAATAAAATTTAAGGATAAATTTGAGGAAATGTGATTTTGAGTTAAATTATAGGGATGGAGATGGGAAACCGGATGAGGATGCTCTTATATGCCGAGAAGTGCGGAAAAGAATTCAGGAATTTTCTTTCGTTTTTTCTTTCTTTCTTTATTGGTAATATAAACATTATATTAAAACAGAAATGATTTTTGCAGTCGGCAAATATAGTCGGTGTGCAGTCGTTTTGAAAAAAGTGAATTAATATAGAACCTACATGAAAAAAAAAATTATTTTTATAACTTTTTTTATTCATTCTGTACAACCATGAAAAAAAAAATTATTTTTATAATTTTTATTTATTTATTCTGTACAGCCGTTTGCATCCCGACTGCATTTACCGACTGCATCTAGCAAAGCCCAAAATTTGTATACTTAAAACTTATTTCTAACGTTACTCTTATAGATAATATAGAGAGTAGGGAGAACACCTAATAAGGAATAATTATATATATAAGTTTTAAATGTATAAGTATCAAGTAGGTCTTTTATTATAAAAAAAGAAAAAAAAAAGGAAGAAAGTTTGAAGAAGTGTGAAAAAATTTACTTTTTCTTCACTAGATCTATTTTTTAACAAAAGACTTGCGAAACCTGATAGATTTGGAGCTTATCCCTCTCATTACTCATCTATAAATACCCAAAACAAGTTAATACTAAAGAAAAGTAAAATGAAAAATGACTACAAATAGCCTGCAGTTTCATATTTCAAAGCATGAAAAGCAAGAAATTGAGTTCATGGATAAATTGATTCAGAATGTGCATTTCTACAATCGATTACACACAAGCAATCTGCAAGTTGGAGTTTCCATATCATTACCGGGACACAAATCAAACAATCCTCGATTACAAATTCAGAAGCAATTTTAAGTAGAATTTCTCAAGAACAATGCATCGATTCAAAATCAAGTCTCATTAAAATAAGTGATGCTATTAATTTTAATCTCTCCATTTGTTTTTCGGATTAAAAAAAATAACTTAATCAAAATAATTAATTAATTAATTAATTAAGTCGGAATTTTCCTTGTGGGTATACTTATTTTTAAAACTGGGAGATGCCATTCATACAAGTGCACGAATATTTATCTACTGTTGTACGATGTTCTTACCTATCATGGATTGTAAGAGCACTGTACCATGATGGACCTTGCAGCTCTATCTTTGTCCATTGTGTAAGCAAAAAATACTCAAAACATTAACCTTTTTTGGGTCTTTTATGCGAAGAATGATTGGTATATCTAGTTTGAAAGAGCTTAGAAAGAATATCATGCAGCTGATACCATCCTTTTTAATTTTTTGGCTACTAAATAAAAACATTTATATACTGGCGTGGCTTAAAGAATATGTCATATATATTTATTTTATAATAAAAAAAATTTATAATTTTCTGAATCACATTATAAGATGTATGTGTAGAACCAACAAACTGAATATAAACTATAAATCATGTGAATAGTCAATATGTTGATTCTTCTTTTTGCCATCATATCCTCAAAGGAAAATGTTCAATTTACAAAAAATTATTTTATAATTTGATTGTGTTAGATTCTAAAGTTGATTTGTTTTAATTTCTAATATAATTTTATAGTAACTCCCTTTGTAAACTTAGCCAATCTCAACTTTGAAATCTGCGAATTGGACTGGTATGACTATTTTCACTTTGAGTTGTAATCTTATATTTTGGGCCAGAAAAATGTGCGTTGTTGGGATTATCAAAGCCCATGATTCGGATACAAGTTGATGAAGGCGTGATGACTTAAAACAAACCCCTCCTCTGCTCGCACAGACGCAGGTGGACACACTCCACAAACAGAGGCAGAAACAAACGCATTTCTCGGTAGGATTTGTTAGCCAAACCCTAGGCTCTCATGCTCCTTCTCTTATACATTTGCTTTGATGAATGTGGTTTTCGTAGATGATCACTGGATGCTATTTTTCGACACTCTTTTAATTGTTGGTTTGTCCTTCGGAGTAATTTGCAATATGCTGCACTGAGTGCTTTGAGAAGACTTCCTCTGGATCCCGGAACTCCCGCATTTCTTCATCGTGCTGTACAGGAGTAAGTTCTTCACTCTTTCACTGATTGTTTTTTAAGGTGTTGGATTTTCTGTTGCAAGGTTATGGTGGGATGTTTGAAGCAGTGACTTAGTGGGTTTTGATGGAAATAGAAGTTTATCTTTGTGGATTTTGTTCTTTTGTGAAACTCTAGGATTTGATTTATGTTGTGATTTTCCTCCTTTCTTTTTGGGCCTTCTTCAGAGTTGCACTAGCTTTTTGGGTTCTCTTTTATAAATCTTATTGGATTTTGTTTTTTCTTTTTGTAATAAATTCTTGTAACGTCCGCCCCCCCCCCCCCCCCCCCCCCAACAAAAGGAAAAAAAAAATGCAGTATTACTCATAAAAAGGAACTAATTTTTTTTTTTTTTTGATAAGTAAAAGATAGATATTATTGATATGAATGAGATAGGCCAAAGCCGTGTACACCGGAAGTATACAGAAAAAGACCTAAATACATAAAAAGGAACTAATTCAATGCTTGTTTAGTAAGTAAGATAAGTTCTATTAGTGATTAAAAAGGCACTATCGGCTATCCTTTAAGAACAGGGAGTATACATCAAATACACCAAACTAGAGAAAGCAAAGATATCAAGAAAATATAGGAAGTTAAAGTTACAGAAATATAAGCTTTCCATCCAATAAAAATGTGTATTAAAAAGAAACTTTGAGTTCCTACATTGTGCCTATACTATTTTTGAAACTCTGATTGTTTCTTTCTCACCATATGTATACGTGTATATATATATAATATCTGAATGATGTTGTGTTAATAATTATTAGCTCTCTGCCATTTTGAGTTGGAAAGATATTTGTAGTCAGCTTGCTACCTATATATATAGTGAAGCAAGCTAACTACTAAATATTTAGGGTAAAATCTAACCACCTAACTACGTACATCGATCCATCTAAAGTACTTTAGTCTAAAATCTTTATTTCAAACATGAATCATATACATACCCTGAGAAGATTATCAATAACATGGCTGGTACGCTTAAGAATGTATGTTACACAACCAAAAGAGAGTCAACATAATCAAGCTTTTCCTCACCATGATGGTAGGTTTGAAGAAAGATATTTTATTGCTCAAAATAACTTACAATTAAAGCTTCCTGCTGCAAAAAAATAGCTAGAATGAATACAATATTCAGAAATTTCTTCAACATCTGTCAAATGGAGAAAAACATTGGGTTTTTGTTTGGGGTCATTAAGCGACAGCAAAGACTATAAAGAACTGCTTTTCATGACAAAGAGTTGGTTACATGTAGTTAAAAACTTAATTAGAACTAACTACGAGTAAGACTAGAGAAGATAAAAATGAGGACAACACATGGACTGGTGTTGACTCTGCTTGGAACCACTGCAATTTATTAGCCACTGGATCATTAGACTATTGCATGTAAATTAGATCACATAAATTACATGCAGATATGGCTGAGAACCACTGTATTTTATTTGTGCAATCATCCCATGCAGTTTGTGAAAAAAAGAGGAACAAATCTGTACATTAGCTTAGCTCACATGCACCCCAGTTCAACTTATTCATGCACTTAAACTTTTTTCAACTCAAGATCAGTCTATCTATGTGTGGCATTGCAACAACCTCAATTCAGCAACTCACTTTATTTAGTTTCTTTTATAGCATTTACCAGTTGCAGTTTGTGTCCCTTGTATTTCTATTTCTATTTCTATTTTGATGTTTCGAAGCTCTTCTAAATAGACACATTTAGTAGCAAAACAGTAAAAGTAACACTAGCCATTGCCACCATATTCCAATAGCAGCTTTTACTTCTGCATTTAGTTTTAAAATAGTAAGTTTGATATAATTTGTCAAAACCTTTCTTGTTTAAATAAAGAACTCATCCTACTTTTTTAACTTGCACATTGATCATCATGATCATCAAGATCAGTTGATAATAGAACATCTAAAACTTTTTAGGCCAAGAATTTCTTGAGCATGCTTGCAAGTAATAAGGATCATGCTCTTGTATTACCCCTAGGTTCTTCAGAATTGGGGCGAGTTATAAGGATCGTGCCAGCTAGGGGGCATTACAAAAACCCAATATCATATCTTTTATTTGATAAAATTATGCAAAGCTGGATACAGTTAACCATATTTTCACTAACAAGCCACAGCAATTATTAGAGAAATCCAAAAACATAAATTTATGGATTTTCCGTACACTCTGTATAAATTAAGGCCTAAATTAGCAAATGTATTTTTATTGCCCCTCTTTTCCCTTTTCCTAATCTCTAGTATGGTAAAAAGCTAGAATTCTCACTAGTTATCAGAATTCCTTAGCTCACTAAATAAGTGGATGAAACAGGATGTTCAAGATGTTTAAAGCAGTGCATTAAGTGATTATACTGTATAGTATGTGGTTGTCCATCAATGGGTTACGTGACCACTAAATAATTTTATGGGTGTTTGAAGTTGTCTGAAAATTGCAAGATCACAGTAAACATCGGTAACATATACTGCAAACCAGAAGCTGAGGTCGGATTATATGCCTTGTAAGTAATGATTATAATGCAAAGACTGAATTTCTTTGATTAGAAATATCTGCACCTCTTATTTACTAACACTCATTGTGTCGATGTTTGGTATCCACCTTACAGGTTGAAGCAGCCAAATAGTGTTTATGTGGACAACCTCCAGAATAGGCACTTGCTGGACGCAAGGTTCTGGTTTTAGCTTACTTAAGTAGTTATCAGTTTTTTTAGTTTAGTCCTAAAATGTGCATCCTATTTTCCTTTAGTCCCTACTCCAAAATTCATTTGATGTTTGCTTATTTTTGGACGTTTAGTTATTGTATGATCATTAAAATTTCTATTATATAGGGGAAAGTATGGGTGGCAGAGAATGAGATTTGGTTTTTGATTTTGATGTACGTTCACCTAAATTAATTGATGAAAACTATATTTTCGTTTAGATGAGGTTTAAGTTGGCGCTAGATCATTATGGGTTGCAATCTGATATTTGTGATGCTACATAATTCATGTGTATGTTGAATGGGTTTTCCCTCTTGCTCTTTAGTACAAGTCTATGGCAGTGTGTTAGTTATAGTATAAGGCGTATGGTCATATGTTTATTCCATAGGACTTGTATATAAAGGATTCACAAAGGGCAATAATAGTTTGGAGTCTAATGTTGTCAGGTTTATTGCACTAACTCATGAGCACACATCCTATTAGGTGGTTGTTTATCAAGCTGCTAAGTGTATATTGGTTGCTGCCTTTTGGTTGATGCATGGCTGGACCAAAATGTATGTGTGAGGATGTGTTGTACTGGATGAAGGTTCAGGGATTTTGAACCTGGATGCATGTTAGAGACGACTCTGTTTCATTGGGCAGTTTTTTGTTGGGATACAATTCAACACGAACAATTTCATTGTGGTAGATAAACTGTGAAGTGGACCACTGCCGTGCGTGTGAAATGACTTGATCCTGTCTCACCCGGCCCTGCCAAGCCAGTGGATTTTGCTGCCTATAAGTGTTATGGACCATTTTTGATTCAGTTGATGATGTTAATATTGTATTACATTTAGAATTTAATAAGACCTGAGATTTAAATTTGTAAGGTTCAGGGATTTGGAATGTAATAGTTAAAAATCCTTTATCAATTCCTGGAAAACTGATCAAGGATTTTTAACAGTTTATGAATGAATGTTCACATGGTTCTCTCTTTGAAATAATTATCTACTTTTTGTTTAGCACAAAATAATCTTATTTGGGATAATTTAGTAATAGGAAAATTCTATGTGCAGTCATTTTTGCGGACTCCTTTGTGCACTCCAGTGATATGATTGGTTGTGTATTAAAAAAAAATTAATCCATCCAATCATATCAGTGGAGTGCACAGGGAGTGCGCAAAAATGACTGTATGTAGCATTACTCTTTAGTAATATTGCTTATCAGACGAGATCGATAATATAGGAATGTTTATAATCAAGATTTTATGGCCATGACAGCCATACAATTTCCATGGTTATTTATTTTTTTTAATTTTGTAAAAGACTATGAAATGAGCAGTCCCAACTATTTTAGAGAATTGTTTGCGGCGAAGTAGATTTGCCGGAAATAAGCTTTCCCAACTATGGCTTTTGTATTCACCATCTTCGGCGATTTCAACTCACCGGAAAAAAGTTTATTTCCAACAATTTGAAATGAGGCAATCGGTTTTTGGCGACCAACCCGCAACGAAAATGATTTCGTTTGTGAGCTGATTTTCAACATTATTTGATTTGATAATTTTGAATTGAATATCAGAAATGTTTCTCTATATTTTTTGGTGAGTCTCTTGTATTTTTTTATGTGAATTATCTGTTGAAACTAGAATATAGAATAATCGTTATTCTATCCAGCGTCAGAATGTGGCTTTGTTGACCCATGAGAAGGAAGACAACCCATGATTATGAAAGTCTCGGTGCTCTTAGCAAGGACACAACAGTAATTAGAACTTTCAATATTTTCACAGCGTGTATTTGTTCAACAGTTGAGGTCAAGGTCTACATACTTGTCATTATCGGCCATTGTAATGGAATTTGTTAAATTATATATATATTAAAAATAGAAAAAAAATAAAAGAAAAGACTCAAGAGAAAGAATACGAGATTCATCCAAAAGCAACCATTCTAAACTAGTTTCTTTCTTTGTTGTGGAAAAAGCTTTGCTACTGTTCGGCATGTGATCAAATTAAGATAGCTTTTTTAGATTTATCTGAAAAATCAGCTCAAACATACTTTCTGATCAGAGAAAAGGAAAAAGAATCTCAAAATAATTAACGCTAAACTTGAGTTAAGTTTAGATGACTTAAGATAAGAAGAAAGTGAAAAGTTGAATAAAATATTGTTAAAATATATTTTTTAATATTATTATTGTTTTAGGGTTTGGAAAAGTTGAATTTTTTATTATATTTTATATGTAAATTTAGAAAAATTATAATGATGAGATGAGATATAATGAGATCATTCTTGTATACTAATGATTCGAGGAAACTTTAAGATTTAGTTTAGTTATGAGATGAGATGAGATAGATTGAAAATAGCTAAAATATAATTAATTACTATCATTGCAAAATTTAGTTCTATCTAATAAAAAATTGTTAAGAAATTTACCACTTACACTTTTAGCATACTTATAATTTGAGCTTATAATGTTTGACCCAATTAATATAAAAAAATCATTAAATAAAGAGAATTATTGGTATGGAGACCTTATGATCTCCGAATATCTCTTATAGGTAATAGAGGAGACAAAATGCCAAGAGATAATAAGTCTATCAAAAATTAAAAAAAAAAAAAAAATTGGCCTGGTCGATTACCAATTAATGAGATCCTTGTCTTAAATATATTTTTGTGGATTAATTTTTTTTATTTCCTTTATTAATTAATATTTGTCGCAATAAGTTGAATGAATCCATAGTCATTAATCGTACTGATCACCAATCAACAGAATCTTAAAGTAAAATATCAGCCACATTATGAGATGATAAGAGGATAATGAAAAAAGAAATGAATAGACTTTTTCAAATACTTATTTACATAAATAAACTAAGACTTTCCACACATAAATATTGGCCAAAAGAAATTATAATTCATTCAACCTTTAGGGCATGGAGGAGTACGTGTACTTTTGATATTCACAAATATTATGAAATAATAATAAACATGATCATCATGTCTAACCACCATCGCGCCCACTGGAGCATGAACAACAATTTGGAGTAAGCAACACGCTGCTTGGAATTAATGCTATGACATGATATTCTAAATTATAAACTGGTATACTTTGTTTTTCATCAAACATCAAGTCTCAAATAAACACATCATGAGAACTTTCATTTATTTTCTTGAGAGTAAGCAACACGTTGCTGGGAATTAATGATTCTCTAAATTCATTGACTTGATCTTTCATGGTCAATCATATATAGAAATTAGAATATACTATTTTTCTCTCAACATCATTCACATACAAAGTCACGAAGAATTAAAGATATTTTAGTCTAACATTAAGTTGATTGGTGATCAATACAATTGGCTGTGGATTAATTCGACTTATTGCGACAAATATTAATTGATAAAGGAAATAAAAATAAATAATCCACCTAATTCGAGAGATGAGAGATGTATGTATATTATGTAAAGTTAAAGCCTTGAGGGTTGGAGATATTGTTAAAAAAGAGGACGATCGTGAAGTTGAGGGTGACTTGGACTTTTTTGGGCCTTCTGGTTTTCTCTTGTAAATTGGACGTTAGTTGAAGCTTGAAAGTGACTAAAGAAAAAAGACGTAAGAAATAAAGTGGTGTGGGGGTCTGCATGGCCATGTTCCCTCCATAAAATTGGGCCAAGTCTAATATTGAAACGTCTTTGAGGGTTCCTTGTGGAAATTTTTGCCATCAAGCACGATTTGGCTGAAAAAGGAATCCGTGGGACACGCACTATCTGTTTTTTTCCAGTGTGAAGTTGCAAGGAAAGTGAAAAAATACACTCCAATTTAAAACCCCTTTGGCCAAATATGGAGACCGGGTTTGGTTAGACAAAAACCAAGCAGTTTCTGTTCATCTCTACCAAACTTTAATGAAATACATGTGATTGATGGAATTCCCATAATTAATTAGTTGGCCTATATTACATCCCATAATCATGTTTTTTTTTTTTTTTTTTGGCTACCCGTATATATAGGCATGCACTACATGTATTCCATTTTCTAAATTTATAATTTCTAGGATTTGATGAATTCTAGATACATTAATATTTCTATTGATCATTATTAATACTGCAAAAGCCACTCCAGAATTCGATTCATTTAATGCTTGAACTTCGAAGAGATTTTTCAAAGTATAGTCCTTAACATTGACGTGGCCCAATTGACAGTAAAAAATAAAATATAAATAAAAAAATAAAAAAAATTTCCTTTTAAAAAATAAACAAAAAAATTGGCAACAATACAATGGGCTGATTACTGAATGTCACAGTATTCATGATCTTGAAAAGCTATATGTTCCGTAAGTTATATTCAACATGTGAAGCAACAATAGTAGCACTGTGACGCAGAGAAAATGGTTTTACTTTTCCCCTCGTCACAGTTTTTATGTAGGTTCATGTGTTGTACACATTCTATATATCAACCATCAAGATTCAAGAGTACTTAATTATTATTTTGGCTAAAATCATTGCATAACAAATTTCTACGCAATTCAATAATTTTGGTGCTCGATGTGGGACTGGCTGTCCTCTTTTTCTTGGCAAGCAATTAATGCTATGACATGATATTCTAAATTATAAACTGGTATACTTTGTTTTCCATCAAACATCTAGTCTCAAACAAACACGTACACCATGACAACTTTCGTTTATTTTATTGGAAGTAAGCAACACGCTCACTCTTGGAAATTAATGATTCTATTAATTCATAATTGACTTGATATATAAAAATTAGAATATACTATTTTTCTCTCAACATCATTGACATACAAAGTCGCAAAGAATTAAAGATATAATGTT
The DNA here is from genome assembly GCF_018687715.1 of Carya illinoinensis. Classification (NCBI taxonomy): domain Eukaryota; kingdom Viridiplantae; phylum Streptophyta; class Magnoliopsida; order Fagales; family Juglandaceae; genus Carya; species Carya illinoinensis. The sequence goes on along the minus strand of NC_056755.1, from coordinate 7,736,361 downwards.
CAAACCTTTTTATTTCATTATTACTTAATCAATACAATTTTATCAAATTTTCAAGCAAAATACAACAAATATGAATACAACTTTTTGAATTTAAGGCCAAAAATAATATTAAAAGATTATATTTAAATAATATTTTAACTTATAATATTTTTATTCAATTTTTTATCTGTCAAAAATTTAATAAAATATTTTAAATTAAACAATTTAACTATTATTTATAAATTTATTACTATTAACATGTATTCTGATATATTTTAATGGTCCAAACCATCCTAAGTTTGGCATTATTATTATTTCGAATTTTGTTTTTCTTTTCTCTTACCAGTACCATTGAACTGACTTTTCAGACAGCTTATGTAGCCAACTTTCATGGAAATTCGGATAAGCATAGTCTTATAAATTTGATCACGTGCTGGACAATTGCAGCAAAGATTTTTCCACACTAAAAAAAAAACTAGTCTAGAGAGAGAGAACTTTCTTTCATATATACTAACTTCGGCCTTCAAGGCAACTTCCAGCTTTGAATTATCTCAACTGCTACGTGCAATATAAAACCGATCGATCGAGATCTTGATCAAAATCATCATAGAAAGAGATCGTGATGGCATTGCAAATGGTACTGTTTCGGATGCTTGTGTTAGTCATGATGTGCTCAGTACTCGATGCATTCGAGCGAGCATCGAACGTAATAAACAGTTCATGCTCAGAATACTGTGGGAATGTAAGCATTCCATACCCTTTTGGAATCGAAAATGGTTGCTACGTCGGAGATTGGTTTGAGATAGTCTGCAGATCTTATGATCTGGGATTTTCAAAGCCCTATTTGAAGAGATTAGACCTGGAGGTGTTGGAGATTGACATAGTTTCTCTAGGCACAGTTAGAGTCAACTATCCCATATTTTCGAGCTGTACCAATGTCACAAACAGCAAAAAGAATCTGGAGTTAGAGAAAAGTCCTTTCGCCTTCTCTGGCTACAACAACTTCGTTGCCATGGGTTGCAACAACTCTGCCTCCATGTGGTCCATTTTTCCCGATGAGTCGATTTCATTTGGTGGGTGCAATTCCCCTTGTGACAGGGCTCCATTCACAAATGGAAGTCATTGCAACACCACAAATTGTTGCCAAACTACAATTCCTTCTACTCTCCAAGCATTCTCTACAACTATACAGCCGAAAAGTTCCTACAATAATGGTAGCAGTAAGTGCAAGTATGCATTTTTGATAGACCAGAAATGGTTTGAGACCAATTTCACAGAGCTGAAGCCAAATATGTCCGTTCCAGTGGTATTGTATTGGAGCCTTGACAATACTACTTTCTATTCTCTTCCCACAATGAAAAACATGACGGCAAGTGAATACAAGAACTCGACCTATTATTGTGGTCGGTGGCGGATGTTGCGAAACGTTACTAGTCATTATTGTGACTGCGAGAGTGGCTACGGAGGAAATCCGTATCTTCTTGGAGGATGTGAAGGTAAATTTCTCTTTCGTAACAACCTAATTGATCCATTAATTCTTGAAAGCTTTTGTTCTGGAAGTCAAAGTAGAAAGGTGAGAATAAATTTAAAGCATAGTTATTCAACAAATCCTTTTACAATTCTATTCTAAATAAAGAGCAGTCATGAAAAAATAGAAATTCAAATTAAATAATAGAAAACTCATTATTACAAAAATCAACGGCATGCATTTTTATGAAATGATAGTATAAAAAATTGAGAAAAGTTGTGCATGTTATAGAGTAATGTATACATAGTCGTGAATGTTATAACATTTCCTTAATGAGAAATACTTCAATTATAAAAGGATTACATAAAAGTAAATTTATAAAATGACGCGGCTCAAAACAGTATGTCAGATTGTAAAGTTACTTTTAATCTAAAATTGATCTAATGCATCATGGGAAGTTATATCAATTTGTAGACTTACTTTTATGTAATTTTTTTATATCTATAACAATTCTCTTTCAGACATGACCACAACCTTGACCTACCCATGCAGAGTATCATCAGCCATCATATATAACCAGCTTATGCCTTTGTAAAAGATCACCTGTACTTATATTGTGTAAATATTTTTCAAATCTAATTATTCTTAACCTCTTTTATCATGAGGAGGCAAGCCCCCTCTCAAAGTTGGATTAAAATATTTTCGAATTGTTCTCAAAATTTAGAATTTCAAGTAGAAGAGACACATGATGAAGTAGAGCCTACTCATCATGTATTTATTATTTATTTAATATTATCTTAAATACTTACACGAAAATCAATAAATATTACAGAATACTCTATTCTATGTATAACTCTTTCTCTGTTACTTAGACCCTGATCAAATCTCAAATTACCTATGAAGATTTTTTCCCTTGCATGAGTTATGGCAGTAGTTGCTTATTTACACGCTTGCATGCACATGTTAAGATCAAAACCTGGAGTACTACTCAATCTATCCAACCATGCATGAGTTGCGCGAAACAATATAATTAAAAATTAATGGCTGCTTTTGGACAAATCTCTCTCTCTCTCTCTCACACACACACACATATTAACAAATTCTATTGCAATATTGGCAGATATTAACGAATGTACAGACCCTGACTTTAACATAACTTGTACACCTGATACACGCTGTGAAAATACTGAAGGTTCTTACCGTTGTGTCGCAGCTAAGAACACAAAGCTTTCCATAATCATAGGTACGTATGTATTCCTTCTCATTATACATATTAATTGCATGTACATGACCTTTCCTTCTTTTTTTCTGAAAATTCTCTAATAATTTTCATGCTAATTAATTAATAGTTGTCCCATGCATGTCTTGATCCAAAGAACAGTTATCGGTTAATCACGTACATTTTGTCAAATTCAACTTCATTTTCTTGCTCCAAGCACACAATAATTAATAGTAACCCCATCTTGTTTCTTTTATATTTTATTTTGGGGCAACTGAAAATTTTAATTAATGATTATATAAGATATATAGTCAATATTGATGCAGTATATTAAAGTTATATGCAATAGTACAACATAGTCCATATCATGCATAGTACTGTAAATAATACTCGATCGGTCCATCATAATCTTTTATTCCTCTTATGGGAAATTAAGCCAAAAACCGTTTTCATGTCATTTTATTTGGTTCTTGCTGATTTATTTATTTATTTATTTTTTCAGTAAAACTTATGCCAATTTTTTAAAACTCAACTCATAGAATTTAGGTTATTTATGTTAGCTTTGAACCGATAGAGGTTACATATTTGTTGTAGAGCAACGTTAGATCCAATTTTATGATGTGCAAATTTCATATATTTTATTTAAAAAAAAGTAGAATCCATTATTAAAAAGTGAGTTTTTTAAATGGAATGCGTAAGATTCGCACACTCTAGAATTATTTTATTTAAAGTGAGTTTTTAAATGTAAGTCCCATATTTTTTCTATATTTATTAAATGGAATGCATGAGATTTGCACACTCTAGAATCATATATATCATTTCCCTTTATTAAGCGCGCACGCGTGCACACGTATATATCATATATATTATACAAAACCATTGGATTCAATCTAGTCATATTTCAACACTAAGAACTTATACCACAATTGATCTTATTGTCTCCAACTATAAGTGCTATCGACTTCTAAATTAAGAAAATTCATTTGCTAGTAATGACTGTCTAAAGAGTTGTCTCGAGTATATATATAATCGGTTTTGAGGATATATGTGAACTTGCTTTTGGCACAACATAGTTTGTCTGGCAATATTCTAGCATTCATAAAAATGTCTCTCCAGTCAATGTTCCTAATCACCAATTTTATTATTTTACCATTGGTACTACTGCAAGGAGTAATTAAGATCTTTCTATTTCATTGAGTCAAATAGGTGTTAGCACAAGTCTTGGTGTACTATTTCTGATTTTCAGTGGATGGGGGTCATACAAAGTGATAAAGAAAAAGATGAGGATTAAACGCAAGAAGAAGTTCTTCAAACAAAATGGTGGATTACTGCTACAACAGCAACTATCTACAAACAACGAAATTAATGTTGAGAACACCAAATTGTTCAATTCAGAGGAATTGGAGAAGGCCACTGATCGTTTTAGTGTAGATAGAATAATTGGACATGGTGGACAAGGCACTGTTTACAAAGGTATGTTGGCAGATGGAAGAATTGTTGCAATAAAAAAGTCCATGGTCATAGATGAAGAAAAACTTCAAGCATTCATAAATGAAGTCGTGATTCTTTCACGAATTAATCACAGAAATGTGGTTAAGCTACTTGGTTGTTGTTTAGAGACTAAAGTTCCACTTCTAGTTTATGAATTCATTCCTAATGGAACTCTTGCCGAATATCTCAATGGACAAAATGAAGACTTTTCACCAACATGGGATATGCGTTTACGAATTGCTATAGAAGTTGCAGGGGCTCTTTTCTATTTGCATTCGGCAACTTCTTCACCCATTTACCATCGCGACATTAAGTCTACAAACATCCTCTTAGATGAGAAGTATAGAGCAAAAGTAGCGGATTTTGGGATTTCAAGATCTGTTGCTATTGAGCAAACTCACCTAAGTACACTAGTACAAGGAACTTTTGGATACGTAGACCCTGAATATTTTCGGTCAGGCCAGTTCACAGATAAGAGTGACGTTTATAGTTTTGGTGTTGTTCTTGCTGAGCTCTTAACGGGGGAAAAAGCTATCTCATCAATAGGAACAAGAGATACCAAAAGTTTAGCTGCATTTTTTGTTAGTTCAATGGAAGAGAACAATTTATTTAACATTCTTGACAATCAAGTTTTGAAGGAAATGGAAAAAGAAAAAATCATTGTGGTTGCAAACCTTGCGAAAAGATGCTTGAACTTGAAAGGAAGGAAACGACCTACAATGAGAGAAGTTGCAATGGAATTGGAGGCCAACCAAATGTCCCAAAAATTAGTTTCTAACCTTCAGCAGAAATATGGAGAGATTGAAGATGCCAAAACTGAAATATCTGAGCAATGTGATGTTGTTTCTATATCAACAACGTCAAGTATGGATAGTGCCATCGCAACCTCATCTTTCGATACACAACCATTATTCATATCTTCTTAATCATCAAGTGATATTACACCTTGATTTGTGTTGTATTACAAATATTTGTTTAATTTCATCTTGTAAGCTCCATAATTTTCTCTTTAGACAATGATATTATGGTAGTATAATGCATAAACATCCAATTTTCTATTTGGTTTCATAAGCATCTATTTTTATATATAAATAAAATGGGGCCTCAAGCTGCTCTAGGATCTAAGCTCTGCTCAGAAAGAAGAAAAAAAATCAAAAAATAAAAGCTTATCTTCCATAATATATTACCTTTAGAGTGTTTACTACAGTTTAGAATTAATGAATAGCAAAAGAAAAAACCAGCTCCTCTTTTCATAGCCACCTTAAGCTTTTTTCAACTTTTAAATCTTGTTGGATGAAGATTGTTGACTTGCTAAAAGCAACAAAACCCTTGGCATAATAGGCCTCACAAATTTTGACCATTTTCTTCATGCTCAAAGCCTCAAAATAAGTCTCAAGCTACTTCATGAATAGCTAAGAAAAAATCTACATGAACATCTTAGTTTATAAAGAAGACCATCATGCATAGGTGACTGTTGATCGCTTGAATGTTTATCTACTAGCTATTACAAGGTCTATTGCTTAATGTGGTGTGGTGCATTAGATGAATGGCACTAGGCTTAAAGCGTTCTTTCACTTCTTTTTCGGTCTCTCATGGTCAAAATCCTTCAAGAAGCCACAAGTCAGCCAAAAGAGCCAATGCCATTATATATTTTCCTCAAAGACAGACCTCCACCCAATGGAACTCACTTCTCAAGAATCACATGGGTGCTTTAAACTGAACAAAGACCAAGGTTGTTTGGCCATTTAATCCCCTTGTGAAAGGAAATCTGGAACAAATCAAATCCACAAAAATCATCAAAAAACATTGATGAGAGGAGTGAAGCAACTAACAGTTCTAAGCAACTCTCTATCCTTGTTATGGGTACTACCTGCACCACATGCAATGGACAAGATCTTGCTAGTTGCCTACTTAGTTAGCTAAATTTGAAGAATCGGATTAGGAAAAGATGCAGAGAAATAAAATTAAAGATAGATTTTCACAAGTTATAGCATAGATTTTTTATTTAATACCATTTGTCTCATAAGTCACTCCGAGAATTGATGTTGCTTTACATGAAGCAAAATGTTTTTTTACCCTTATGAGCAACAAACTATTTCTTAGTCACAAATTTCAATATGCTTTTCATATGAAAACAAGCTATACATGTCTATAACTGCAAATACGTACAAAGCACAGGGAGCAAGGAATATAAGATTCAGATATAGAAAAGATTAAGAAGAAAAACCCTAGGTCTACAAGATGTTCTGATATAGTTTAAGAAAAAAATTATAGGTAATCTAACAACCAATTTTTCCTCTCAACAAATAAATATATTCATACAGTAACCTCGAATAAACAAAATTAAGATGGAACTTGCCCCATTTAGGAGGGAATGGATCATTAGGCATCTTGTTGTCTGCAAACTTCTTACCAAAAATCAATCTAGTTACCTGAATTTGCATAATCAGATGAATAATACAGGTTAAATCTCTCAAGTTTACACATTAATCAAAAAATTAAAACTCTAGACACAATATGTACCTCCCCAATTATGGGGTCGGCTGACCGATGCGCTGTCTTTGAATGCTTTTAAATCATCTTGAAACTTTGGGGAAAAGCTCTTTTCTAGATCTGCAATATTTCCTTCTCTATAAAGAAGTTAGATAGCTTTCACTCAATGATAGTCATAATATATAATCTTTGTGTTGATCATGTGGAATATATAGATATAGATATTTAGGTATATGTCATTGCATTTCTGCATGTACAAGATGCAACTCCATCATATCCTATTTAGTCCATGCTTGACAATACTACTTCCAATGAAATATGAAGTAAAGCTTTGTAGATCGTAAGTGCTTCAATTGCAACGACGCAATATACTGGGTGTCCAAAAGAAGTAAAAGAACCTGAAAGAGAAAGCATACACGGTCATATATATAAATATATGTATATATTAAATAATCATCAACTTCAGAAACTTACTCAGGAGTGACGTTGAATATATCAAGTTTGTTGCTTTGAGAATGTATGACTTCTAATACTTCGAGCCTCCCAAGTACAGCTCCAATCGGCATATAAGCAGAAGAAAGGGCCTGGGAAATTCAATACATAATATTAAAACATATATGCAGAAGAAAGGGCCTGGGAAATACCAAGTTTGTTGCTTTGTACCAGGATTTGAGGATCTATCTCTGAGTTTAAGTATATCCCAACTTTACCCTTGCAAGGGACACATAATCTGGTTTTATATGTTGTACTTATTGCACCCAAACATTGTGCCCAACCTTCCAAATCCACAAATGACCTAAATCTGCATCATCCTGATAGTATTATGATACAAATAAAGATATGCACACATATAGGGAAATACGAGAAACAGAGAGTAATTACCTCATCCGCAATAAAAAGAATGTCATATTTCTTTTCAATAGCATCAATTTTATCATCTAATGTGTCTTCTCCAAAAATTTCACAAGGGGAAAGAGGAATACTTTATTTGTAAGATGATTTTATAAAAATAAATTTATAAATAAATTGTAAAGTTCTTTTTACCATAAAGTAAATATGTTGTATCATATTAAATCATATTGATTTGTGAGTTTAATTTTACAACATCCTTGGATGGAGTAGTATTTTTTATTCAAGGTTGAAACCCTAAGTTCTCTCTACCCCTTTTTGTGTTTGCATTTTTTATTTTTTTTAATAAACCAAGTAGCACCACATAGTGATGCTACGTCAAGAGGGTCATCTAAGCGGTAAACTTCCAATGACCAAATAGAAGTATTCTATCATTTTATAAACAATTGAAATTCTAATAAACAATACAAGAAGTTTAAAAGTCCGAATGAATTAGAAGCAAATCTTTATTATTATTAACAAAAATTAGGCGAGAAAATACATTTTTACAAATTTTGAAATTCCCAAAGAGCAATAAAATCATTTTTAAACGAGTATGACACAACTAATTTTGCTTTAAATAAATAATTTTTATTAGATTTGGACCGACTCCGAAGTTAGCAGGGAAATTAATGTCTCACCCAAGATATATTCAATCAACATCAAAACCAAATGACAACTTACAAATCAATCGTACATACACCTCTCTCTACAAAAGTGTCACAATCATCTTAGGAACTGTAGTAGTGTGACGAAGAAGATGAAGATGAAATTCTCTCTAGAACTTGTAGGACTTCTTTCATTGAGGGTCTCTTGTGCGGAATTGAAGAGACACAATTATCTCCTAGCTTGAAGCAAGCCAACAAAGCTTCTTCTTTTTCTTCCAAATTAGCTCGGATCGCCGCGTCAACCATCTGCAAAGCCTGACTCTTATCCTTAACTATAAGCCCAGTCTCTTGGGCCATGTCATCTAAAACTATAACCTTCCCAGTAAGTAGCTCAAGAAACATAACCCCAAAAGAGTACACATCACACCTTAGATTGGGCTTTAGGCTTCTAAGTGACTTTGGTACATGATATGGAAATACGCCCAATGAGCTTGGACTTGGCCTCGGAGTAGGCCCAATTGCAATATCTTGAAAGCTATCACACGAGGTCGTGGATCTCTTGCTTCCAAAAATTCAAACCGACGCTCCAACTTCTTGTAGTTCATGTTATCGAATACTTAACTTAGTATGTTTATGAAAAAGGAGAAAACGTTTATACTTATAGTACTTTTCATCTCAACCTCTGGATCGGACTTGACAAAGTCCAAAGAAAATATTGTAAAAAATAATAATCTTTCGATTTTCTTTATATTATAAAAGGTACTCTTTTCCTCTCAACATCAGGTTTTGACAAAGTCCATGAAAAAGATTGTTTTAAATTTCTTAACTTTCAACTCGATTCTTGAACGTCACGCTCGATTGTGGATTAATTTTTGACTATATCACCCCACTACTATTTAATATTTTATTATTACTTTTTTATTATTTTTTTATTATTATTTACAGATCACCTAAAATTATCTCAATACCCAAATGTAGCCTTAATCAATGCTGTTAGATTGCATAGTGCATGCACCGAAGACACTCTTAGGTACTCATGCTGAGAAAATTAAATAAATAGAAAATTAATATTAAGTAAAAATACATAACCTCTTTGTATGATCTCAATATAAAGCCTCATATTAATAAATTTTTTTATTGACACTAGGTGTTCAAAACAACATCTCGACTAATTTCGAGAGTGCATAGACCTTCTACAATAAATTTTCTAGAAGTGTATTTCGAATAATTCAAAGGAAAAATCTTCCAATGAGATAGCCATATGAGATCTATTAATCCTTTCACTATATAAAGTGTGATACAAGTGGGATGAAAGTGTGATAAAAATGAAGTGTATAGAATTCTTCTTTTTTATGGGATGAAAGATAGACCTTTTTTGAAGAATGCAAAATAAAGTGTGTACATGGTTTTCTATTTTACTTGAGATGCTAGGTTGCATTTCAAAAGTGACCCAACAGTATTCCGTAGTGCATTTTGATTTGTTTGTTAAATGTTAAAAAAAAACACACACACACACACAAAATAAAAATAAAAAATAAAAAATTCACTAGTGGTAACTTTAGTAAACATTAAACATTTAAAAAAAAATGCACTAGGTGCACTTTTGGGGGCTAAACAAGCATTTTCAGGGAAAAAAAAAATATGTTTTCGAAGCAATCCCATTTCATTTATAGTATGTGCAACTAGATTGGTTTGAGTCGTACCTCCATTGTTGCTTGATGAGCCATTCGTTTCTCTTCAAATCTTGAAAAGGGTGTGTGCAGTTTTGTTTTTGGGCTTTGTTAGATACAGTCGACAAATACAGTCGGCGTGCAGTCGGCTGTACAGAATGAATAAAAAAAAATTATAAATTTTTTTTTTATATTTAGGGGACCTACATGAATAAAAAAAAGTTAAAAAAATAATTTTTTTTTATGTAGGTCTCGTATTAATTTATTTTTTTCTCTACGACTACACGCCGACTACATTTATCGACTGTAAAAAATATTTCTATTTATTTTTGGAAAGGAGGTACTTCATGCATGCGATGGCTCAGAATCCAATGGGCTGGTTACCCTTATTTACAGGCTGTGAGAGAGAGAGAGTATAAAAAACTAATCCATTTCACTGTGAGCCCACGTACGACAGCTGGTGATTATCCCGATTCCCAATCTATACTAAAATGATAATAAAAACAATAAAAAGTCTTTTAACTCAAATTTTTTTTTAAAAAAAAAATTAAAACTGGTTTGGATGTTCAAATTTAAATCATCTCATTTCATCTTATGTCATATAATCATTATAAATTTTATAAATTTTTACATAATATATAATAAACAATTCAACTTTTTAAAATCTTAAAACAAAACTAATATTAAAAATTATATTATAATAATATTTTATCTAAATTTTAACAAAATATTTTATCTCATCTCATTTAAACTGTGTAATTAAACAATGACTTTTCACTTTAGAGATGTTCAATGTGTGGAAGGAAATGATGGAGAGAGTTATCCTTTCTCTGCGGTTACATGGAGGGTTTGGTTTTTCAGGACAGGTTATTTGCCTAGAAGAGTGGAAAAGAATGTAAGTTTTTTTTTTTTTTTAATATCCTTTATGGGTGATACAAACATTATATTAAGAATAATGATATACACAAGTCCAAGTATACAAGTCTCGGGTGGTTATTTTATAAAAAGAAAAATGAACCATACTATAAAAAAGTGTAAAAAAAATTACTTTTTCTTGAAGTGATCTATTTTTTTTTTTAATAAAAGATTTGTACAAAACTTGTACATTTAGGATATGTCCCTAGCATTTCTCTTATAGGTAGTATATACAGTAGGGACTGGGATAACACCTAATAAAGAATAATAATATATACAAGCTCCAAAGGTACAAGCTTCAAGTAGGTTTTTTACCATTAAAAGAGAAAATTGAGTCCCACTAAGAAGAAATGTGAAAAACTTCACTTTTTCATAACAAGATCTATTCTTTTAAAAAGACTTATGCAAAACTGATGTATAAGGAGTGTTAAACCCAAGATTTCAAGTTTCATATGATTATAAATCTACACATGGATTTTGATGATAACAAATGAATTCAAAGAATAAAGGAGTTTCAAGCTCAAGTTGTTCACACAATAGAATCAAGCACATCAAAGAACCAAGCATGAGCAAGAAGGAAATAAGTTCACATTAAAGTCATAGAGTAATGTTGTAAATCTCTTAAAATTTGAAATTAGGATTAATGCTCAAAATTAATATTTTATCATAAAGCATTAAAATACATTTTCCACATGTGCATGAATATTTTTGAAAATTAAATTTGAAAATTTTGAAAAATGATTGATTGTCATCTTTTGCATGTGCATGCCTTGATTAAAGGGTTGAACTTTGAAAATATTAAAAATGATTGATTGTCATCTTTCACATGTGCATGTTTTATTTGAATATTTTCAAAAGTGATTGATACTTTTTTAGACTTATACAAAAGGTAGATGATTTTGTTTGAAAAATTTGAAAAGTAAAGTGTGCTCATTTTGTCATATGCAAAAAGTAAAAGATTAGGTTTGAATTTTTTGAAAAGGAAAATGTGCTCCTTTTGTCATATGCAAAAAATAAAAGATTAGGTTTGAATTTTTTGAAAATGAAAGTGTGCTCCTTTTGTCATATGCCAAAAGTAAAAGATTAGGTTTGAAGTTTTTGAAAAATGAATGATGTTGTCTTTGACAATTGAAAAAGAAGAACCTTTTATTTGAATTTTTTGAAAAAGTGAATGATGTTGTCTTTAACATGTGAATCTTTTTAAATTTGAATATGAAATCTCATATGCCTATAAATAGATCATTTGAGAGTTTCACATTCACAACACCAAGAGCATACAACATTCATTCAAAGCTTTCATTCTCTCTTCTCTAAGCATTGAGCCTTAATCCTTATTCATTTGGAGAGATATAGTTTGCGCTGTATTGTTCTTATTTTACTTATTGAGAAGTGTTTTCTGATAACTTACCCACTATCAGCTCTTGTATCAGAAAAAGGGTGTGTATAACTCTTGTGCGTGTAGAAAGTATTCTACACAGGGAATAGTTGAATTACCACGTGTAAGGTGATTGCAAGTGTAGAGAGTGTTCTACACGGATCTTTTGTAGCGGTGTTATTCAAAGGTGTAATAGGTTTCTATCTCCACCTGAAGGAGGTTGAATAGTGAATTTGGGAATTCTCAAGGGGTAGCTTGAGGCGAGGACGTAGGCAGTGGGGCCGAACCTCGTTAACATACTGAGTTTGCTTCTCTCTTACTCTTACTTTTTATATTTATTGTTATTTCATATTTTGTTTATATTTTATATTATATATTTGATTTATAATTGTTATTTTTTCTAATACAACTCAATTCACCCCCCTCTTGTGTTAGTCATTTGGGCAACAATTGGTATCAGAGCTAAGAGCTCTATCATAAGATTAACTATCTTTTGAGTTAAGATCTTATGGCTAACATTGCAGTTTCATTTGGTGAAAGTAAATCTAGCAGTCGGCCTCTACTCTTTTGTGGAGATAATTACTCATTCTGGAAAATTAGAATGAGAATATTTCTTCAAGCTCAAGGTAGAGAAATCTGGAAATATATTGTAAATGGACCTTATATTCCAACAAAAGTGGTTGATGGAGTAAAGGTCAAAAAGGAAGAAGAAGAGTTTGATCGTGAAGACGATAGACTTTATACTTTAAATTTAACTGCTATGAATTTATTATATAATGCTCTTAATGGAAATGAATTTAATAGAATAATGAATTGCACTACGGCAAAGGAAATTTGGGATAACTTGGAAGTAACTTATGAAGGAACTTCGCAAGTCAAGGAATCAAAAATTTATATTCTTACTCATGAATATGAAATGTTTAAGATGAATGATGATGAATCTATTTCTAGTATGCACACTCGTTTTACTAACATCATAAACAGCTTGACAGCTCTTGGTAAAGTTTATTCCAAGGTGGAGATAGTAAGAAAAATTCTCAACTCTTTACCAAAACGTTGGGAATCAAAAATTACAGCGATTCTTGAAGCTAGAGACCTCAAGAAACTCGAAGTCAATGAACTCATCGGGTCACTTATTACCCATGAGTACACATTGAAAAGAGGAGAAGAAGATGGAAAGCCAAAGAAGAGCTTAGCACTTAAAGCTGTTCCTCATGAAAGTGAAAGTGATGAAGATGAGGAAAATGACGATAAAGATGAAGAAGTTGCGATGATAACAAGAAGAATTCAGAGGTTCTTGAAGAAAAATAGAACTCCTCCGAGGAAATCCTTCAAAAAGTTTTCAAGAAAGATTCAGGTAAAAATGATACTTTAATTTGTTATAAATGCAATAAACCTGGTCATATCAAGTCAGATTGTCCTCTGCTAAAGAAAGATCGAAACAAGGACAAGAATGCAATGAAAGTTACATGGGATGATGATTCAAGTAGCTCAGATAGTGAAGCAAGCAATGAAGAATCAGCAAATCTTTGTCTTATGGCTAAAGATGACATTGAGGTAACAAATCTTGATAATATTGAAAATCTTTCATATGAAAAATTGCAAAATGTTTTAGAAGAGGTTTATGAGGAATTTGAAAAATTGGGTATCAAATATACTGTTTTGAAAAAGAAAAATTTTTCTTTAACAAATGAAATTGAAATTTTAAGAAAAGAAAGTATCATTTTGAAAGATGAAAATCTTGAATTGAATAAGAAGAAAATCGATTTAGAAAATATTGTTGAAAACTTTACGAATGGAAAAAGAAATTTTGAAAAGCTTCTTGGTAGTTAAAGATATGTTTTTGACAAGGCAGGTTTGGGATATATGCCAAAACAAAAATACAAACCTTATAAAAATTTCTTTAATAATCATTCTACATCAAAGACTAATATTCAAAATTCTTTTCATAAAAATAATTTTGTTAAAAAATGATATTATTATAATCATTCAAGTTTTTCATATATGTCACATGCTATTTGCAATTTTTGTAATAGAAATGGTCATAATTATCATACTTGTCCTATTAGAAGAAATCATACAATGACTATTAGGGTCATATGGGTACCTAAAAATTTTTTTTTTCTAATACTAATAAATAAAGGACCCAAAGAACTTGGGTACCAAGAAAAATCATTTTAATTGTTTTTATAGGTATGCATGAAGTCTTCCACAAGCAAAAATAAATAGTTTTTAGATAGTGGATGTTCAAGACACATGACGGGAGACAAGACTAAGTTCTTTGATCTTAGATCTAAAGAAGAAGGACACGTGACATTTGGAGACAACTCGAAAGGGAAGATTGTGGGAATAGGTAAAATTGGTAATGAATCTTCTCTCATAATTGAAGATGTTCTACTTGTTGAAAGTCTAAAACATAATCTTTTGAGCATAAGTCAAGTATGTGATAAAAGATTTACAGTTACTTTCAAAATGGATAAATGCATTATTTTGAATGATCATGATTGTAATATTTGTTTTATTGCTTTTAGAAGTAACAATGTTTATACAATCGATTTTGACAAAATTACCCCACAAGATGCAATTTGTTTTTCAACTCAAAATGAAACTAGTTGGTTATGGCATAGAAGACTAGGTCATGCCAACATGGAACTTATTTCCAAACTTTCAAAAAATGATCTTGTGAGGGGTTTACCAAAAACATATTTTCTTAAAGACAAAATTTGTGATGCATGTCAATTTGGTAAACAAACAAAAATTTCTTTTAAAACTAAGAAACATATTTCCACTACTAGACCATTGCAACTAATATACATGGATCTTTTTGAACCAAATAGAGTTGCAAGTCTAGGAGGAAAATATTATGCATTTGTTATTGTTGATGATTTCTCTAGATATACTTGGGTCATCTTTCTTGCTCATAAAGATGACGCACATAATGCCTTTACCAAGTTATGCAAGAAAATTCAAAATGAAAAGGGCTATATTATTTCAAGTATCCGAACTGATAGGGGAAAAGAGTTTGTTAATAAAAATATTGAAACATTTTGTGATGAAAACGATTTTGTGTATAATTTTTCTGCTCCTCGAACTCCTCAACAAAATGGAGTAGTAGAGAGGAAAAATAGATCTCTTCAAGAGATGGCAATAACAATTTTCAATGAGAACAACTTGCCTAGTTATTTTTGGGCCGAAGCGGTAAGTACTGCATGTTATGTTATAAATAGAGTTATCCTAAGGTCTAAGTTAGATAAAACCCCCTATGAGCTTTGGATTGAGAAAAAGCCCAACACTGGTTATTTTCATGTATTTGGATGCAAATATTTTATTTTGAATGACAGGGATAATTTAGGCAAGTTTGATGCAAAATCTGATGAATGTATCTTTCTCGGGTATTCTACTAATAGTAAAGCTTATAGAGTATTCAATAAAAAGACTTTGACTGTACAAGAATCTATGCATGTAGTATTTGATGAATCTAATTCTCCACTCTCCAAGAAATCTATTGATGAAGAAACATGAGGTATAAATAACACGGAAAGTCTCAATCTCAACAAAGAGAAAACAATAGAGGAAGTTCAACATGGAGCCATCAGGAAAGATCATCAAAATTTAATACAAGATGCAACCAAACAGTGGAAATTTGTGAAAGATCATCTAGTGGGACAAATTTTGGGAGAACCTTCACAAGGTGTAAGTACTCGATCATCTCTTAGAAATATTTGCAATCATACTGCTTTTCTATCTCAAATTGAACCAAAAAATATTGATGACGCACTTCTTGATGAATCTTAGATTCTAGCTATGCAAGAAGAGTTGAATCAATTTGAAAGAAATGATGTTTGGACACTTGTTCCTAGACCCAAAAATCATACTATTATTGAAACAAAATGAGTTTTTAGAAACAAAAAAGATGAGTCCGAAGTCATTACTAGAAATAAGGCTTGACTTGTAGCCCAAGGTTTTAATCAAGAAGAAGGAATCGATTATGATGAGACATATGCACCTGTCGCAAGATTAGAAGCTATTCGAATGCTACTTGCATATGCTTGTTATAAAGATTTCAAACTTTTTCAAATGGATGTTAAAAGTGCTTTCTTAAATGGTTTTATAAATGAAGAGGTATATGTTGAGCAACCTCCAGGTTTTGAAAATCATATTTCCCCAAATCATGTTTTCAAACTCACAAAAGCACTATATGGATTTAAACAAGCTCCTAGAGCTTGGTACGAGAGACTTAGTGGTTTCTTGATTGAAAAAGGTTTTTCAAGAGGAAAAATCGACACAAATCTTTTCATTAAATATGAAAATGATGATATTCTTTTGATTCAGATTTATGTTGATGATATAATATTCGGTGCTACTAATGAAAATATGTGTCAAGTTTTTGCTAAGACTATGCAGGAAGAATTTGAGATGAGCATGATGGGAGAACTTACATTCTTTCTCGGATTGCAAATTAAGCAAGCAAAAAGTGGGACATTCATCAATCAATCAAAATATATTAAGGAATTACTAAAGAAGTTTGGGATGGAAAATGCTAAGGAAATTGGAACACCAATGAGTCCATCAACTAAACTTGATAAAGATGAATCCGGTAAGCCAGTTGACTCGAAAATATATCGAGGTATGATTGGTAGTTTATTATATCTAACAGCTAGTAGACCAGATATTATGTTTAGTGTGTGTTTATGTGCACACTTTCAATTATCTACAAAAAAATCACATGTAATTACAGTTAAGCACATTTTTAAATATCTTAGTGGTACAATTAACCTAGAGTTATGATACCCTAAGCACACATCTTTCGATCTAATCAGTTACACAGATGCAGATTATGCTGGCTGTAAATAGATCGAAAAAGCACTAGTGGAGCATGTCATTTCTTAGGTCATGCACTAGTTTCCTGGTTTAGTAAAAAACAAAATTCTGTTGCACTATCTACTGCTGAGGCAGAATATGTTGCTGCGGGTAGTTGTTGTGCTCAAGTTCTCTACATGAAGCAACAACTTAAAGATTTGAAACTTATGTATAATCACATTCCAATCAAATGTGATAATACAAGTGCTATAAATCTTTCAAAGAACCCAATACAACATTCTAGAACTAAGCATATTGAAATAAGGTATCATTTTCTTCGAGATCATGTGCAGAAAGGCGATATAATATTAGAGTTCACAAACACACACGATCAGTTAGCAGATATTTTCACAAAACCTTTACCAGAAGATAGATTATGTATGATCAGAAGAGAAATAGGTATGATGCATGCTATGAATATCTCTTAAAAGATAGACCAGAGTCAATAAAAATAGAGATAGATTTTTTAAATACTTTTACATAAACTTGAGATTCTTAGCCTCATGTTTGAGACGCTCATTCTCTTCATACAATATCATGTCATTCTTATCCATGAGAACCGGCAAGCGGAATGAAGAATCTAATAAAGATTTCAACTGTTTATTCTTCTGCCGAATGATTCCTTCTCTTGTGTGAGACTCTTGAACAATTCGTTGAAGTACAACAATTTGTTCTTTGAGCTTTTCAACTTCGTGATTTTTGGCTTGTAGCCGCTGAGAAAAAGCAACAATAGAGGAAGAGTAGTGAGTCCCAAGACTTACCAAGTTATAAATAGCATCAGAATATGACGTATTAGTCAGATTATTATTTTCTTGCTGCAACATGGCACCAAAAATAGCTGTAGAAAGGACAGGAGGTTGAGATGCAGAATGCCTCATGGATGGATTTAGAGAAATGTTAGAAGAATGAGCCATTGAGAAAAGAATAGAAGGCTTAAAACGAGAATGTTGAAGGAATGCAGATGAGTTATAGAGATGAGATGAAAACTTGATGCGGATTGGATGAACTTTAGGACTGATTTTATAGAGATAGCATAAAGAATAAGACAAACTATTGTCTTTTCAAATCTTATTTAGTCAAAAGAAATACAAGATATGCTGGACATACATTGTCAAAAGTTTTCTTACTAAGCCAGCGAGATTAACAGTAGATTGTCCCTATTTTTCTAGTAAACGATGAACCTCTGCTGTTATCTGCCGATGTTGACCTTGTATCTGAACCCTTTCTCGTTCCAGCTCCTCTATTCGTGGTTGCAGATCATGAGCATACCAATCTGTAAATTTTTTCAACTCTTGGTTTTCTTGCTTTAGCATTTTATTCTCACTATCCTTATTAGCAAGCTTCTGTCGTAACTCAAATATTTGCATGTTAAGATGATCAATCTCACTCACCCTCGCCATTAACCTTCGAGACATGATCGTAACAGATGCAGCATATTGACTACTGAGCATTCTTGATTCTGCAATAATCTCAGAATCAGGTTTACTAGAAAAACGGTTCACTGCTCCTATCATGGTATTGACGGCCTCAGGAGAGAAGATTGATGATTGATGCATCAAGGGTTCCTTATTCAAGTCTGGAACATTAGTGGAAGAGAATTGCTCAGCCATTCTATCGTTGTGGAAAAACAGAACTCAGGTCAAGAAGCGATTATTTTTTTGGCATCCGATAGATGAAAATGATTATTTTTTTATAGCAACTCAGAGCCTTCAATCACGTTTGTCAATAACATCAGACGATTGTTTAAATCTCCAGCCGCACTAAATTCATAGAGTTAGGCCTCGAGACTTTGCAGCATTTGTCGGGTCACGGACGGCTCCTTTTTTAACTATCTACAGTAACTATTAAATGCATCTTTTTCTTCAGTCTATTTATTTGCTGCCGATCCTTTTTAATGATGCCAAAAGGGAGAGAAGTTTTAGACTAGAACATTAACATTGTTTAAATTGCTAAACTTGTTATATATGCTTGAAATTATATTTATACTTTTACTTGAAAAACTAACGCATATTTTCAGGGGGAGCTTAAGTATTAATACAGGTTTCAAGTTCTATCAAGTATTTGTCATCATCAAAAAGGGAGAGATTGTTGAACCCAAAGTTTCAAGTTTCATGTGATTATAAATCTACACATGGATTTTGATGATAACAAATGAAT
Organism: Carya illinoinensis; assembly: GCF_018687715.1. NCBI lineage: Eukaryota > Viridiplantae > Streptophyta > Magnoliopsida > Fagales > Juglandaceae > Carya > Carya illinoinensis. The sequence continues at coordinate 7,717,238 of NC_056755.1, read as the reverse complement.
TCAAAGAATAAAGGAGTTTCAAGCTCAAGTTGTTCACACAATGGAATCAAGCACATCAAAAAACCAAGTATGAGCAAGAAGGAAACAAGTTCACATTAAAGTCATAGAGTAATGTTGTAAATCTCTTAAAATTTGAAATTAGGATTAATGCTTAAAATTAATATTTTATCATAAAGCATTAAAATACATTTTCCGCATGTGCATGAATATTTTTGAAAATTAAATTTAAAAATTTTGAAAAATGATTGATTGTCATCTTTTGCATGTGCATGCCTTGATTAAAGGGTTGAACTTTGAAAATATTAAAGATGATTGATTGTCATCTTTCACATGTGCATGTTTTATTTGAATATTTTCAAAAGTGATTGATACTTTTTTAGACTTATACAAAAGGTAGATGATTTTGTTTGAAAAATTTGAAAAGTAAAGTGTGCTCATTTTGTCATATGCAAAAAGTAAAAGATTAGGTTTGAATTTTTTGAAAAGGAAAATGTGCTTCTTTTGTCATATGCAAAAAGTAAAAGATTAGGTTTGAATTTTTTGAAAAGGAAAGTATGCTCATTTTGTCATATGCCAAAAGTAAAAGATTAGGTTTGAAATTTTTGAAAAATGAATGATGTTGTCTTTGACAATTGAAAAAGAAGAACCTTTTATTTGAATTTTTTGAAAAAGTGAATGATGTTGTCTTTGACATGTGAATCTTTTTAAATTTGAATATGAAGTCTCGTATGCCTATAAATAGATCATTTGAGAGCTTCACATTCACAACACCAAGAGCATACAACATTCATTCAAAGCTTTCATTCAAAGCTTTCATTCACTCTTCTCTAAGCATTGAGCATTAATCCTTATTCATTTTGAGAGATATAGTTTGCGTTGTATTGTTCTTATTTTACTCATTGAGGAGTGTTTTTTGATAACCTACCCACTATCAGCTCTTGTATCAGAAAAAGGGTGTGTATAACTCTTATGCGTGTAGAAAGTATTCTACACAGGGAATAGTTGAATCACCACGTGTAAGGTGATTGCAAGTGTAGAGGGTGTTCTACACGGATCCTTTGTAGCAGTGTTGTTCAAAGGTGTAATAGGTTTCTATCTCCACCTGAAGGAGGTTAAATAGTGAATTTGAGAATTCTCAAGGGGTAGCTTGAGACGAGGACGTAGGCAGTGGGGCCGAACCTCGTTAACATATTGAGTTTACTTCTCTCTTACCCTTATTCTTTATATTTATTGTTATTTCATATTTTGTTTATATTTTATATTATATATTTAATTTATAATTATTTTTTTTTAATACAACTTAATTCACCCCTCTCTTATGTTAGTCATCTGGGCAACAAGGAGCTTATCCCTTTCATTACTTATCTATAAATCCCCCAAACAAGTTAACACTAAAGAAAAGTAAAGTGAGAAATGACAATGAATAGCCTGTAATTTCACGTATCATAGCATGAAAAGCAAGAAATTGAGTTCATCGATAAATGGACACAGAATGTACATTTCTTAATCCAGGAGCAATAAAATAATATATTTTGAAATCTGCGACTTGGACTTGTATGACTATTTTCACTTTGAGTTGTAATCTTTATTTTTTGGGCCAGAAAAATGTGCGTTGTTGGGATTATCAAAGCCATTGGGACACAAGTTGGTGAAGGCATGATAACTTAAAACAAATATTTAATCATTATGGACGTTGCTATACACAGGATTTCTACCCCTCTACCGATCACTTAAAATCTTTTCTTTTTTTTAAACTATTGCTTTCACTATTTTTTAAACTATTTAGAATTTTTTTTAAAATTTATTTAAAAATACTTACATAATTATTAAATAAATTTTTTTAAATAAATATATAATGTATAATGATCTATAGTTTGTTCATAAAGCTTGAAAAAAGTTGGGAATAGCAAATAAACTTAGTTTTTAAGTAAATTTATGGTAAATTTTACAATTCATGAAAATGATGAAGTCTTAAGTAAACCAATTAATTTTGGGTCTATTCAATCTATTTACATAAACGGATTGACAACAAGACTCGTTATATTAATGGGTCATATTAGGGTTTGATATTTTGACACAATAAATTTAACTGGTCAGGTTCAGTTTACCTATATGGTATAATATACATGAATTAACACTATACGAACACGACTCGTTAACACAATTTGACAACCTTATATAAATGTATATGTCTCCATCAATCACAACATTAATGTAAACAAAAGATAGGCTGAAAACCTCAATCCAACACTCTCCATATAAAAATCTGTGAGGATTCACAATTTAGAAATAATTGATTCTTGCGAATACTTAATCAACGATGACCAGAGGTTAATATTCTAACGATTCCTTTATTATTAGATTTTCTCCTAAACATTATATTAGTGGTAACGACGTGTTTCGCACATCTATCATCAAGCTTGATCATTTGAGACACAAGGAAGATGAGGGCTCGAAGTTGATGAAACACCTCATATGCCTAAGTCAGTTTATTGATCCTTAGAAGGAATTTTTGTATATGAGAGAACGTAATAGTTGTTCTAACCTAGATTTCAGCTTTTATATGCCCTGCCGAGGTGGTCCTCCATATGTCGTGTCAAAGGTGGCCATCTTCTGTACAAGTTACCACGATGTCACCTTTAATGTAGCGTGGTTTCTCCGAATTATGTCCCCTATGGCCAGTTGGTGAATGTGGCGGCCACCTTGTCGTCCATCCTGGCATGGACATGAGGCCTTACCGTGATCTCTGTCCACATCCAGTATCTAGTCCTTAAATGCAGTGTGGCCCTGCCACTATGTGCCTATGCAGGGTCGTGTCAAAAAGGTTGGCATCCCATCTTTCCACACTAGCTCGCTTTCACTGCAGGCCTTGGGCCTCCTTCTTCTTTACCTAACTTGTGGGCCTACTATGCTCTGGTCGCTAGGCCTCCCGGGATAATTTTAGCTTAGCCTGGTAGTGTGTAAACATCGATTCCAATTGTAGCACAGATTCCTACTGCACGTTTTGGTTGCATGTGAAGTTCAATCCTATGTTTCCTCGTGCAGTAGAAATTGCCGGATCTATTACCCATCTTTTCACTTTTAGCGACATGTGTCACTCTCCTATCTAGGGTAGCCCAGTTGAAGCAGGCACATATTTAAACCCAAACCCCATCCCTCTTCGTCTTCCTTCTTTCGTACCTCTCACTTTCTTGTTGCAACCTTCGAGTGTTCCCAGCCTTCTTGCTTCCCTACTTCCTTCACCCTTCAATCATCTCCAACTCTCCTTCTTTCTCTCCTTAATGGCACCTAAGAACACTTCTTTATTCATCTCTCAGGGTTCATGTTCGTCCTGTCTAGGGGACTAGATCCTCCTGAGATTCAGGGTTCAGCTCTTCGAGGGGTACCACTAGGCCTCTATCGCTTCCACTACTAACGTGAGGTCAGTGAAGTCTTCTTTTGGGGTGCCTAACTCTAAGGATTTCTAGATTCTAGCGGCTTGTTAGGGGACCATTGATTTGGATGGTTTCGCCTCCAAGCTGGCGTTTTATCCTTCGATGTTGTCTAACGGATTGGGCCTTCCTTTTTGCCACCCTGTCTATGAAGTCTTGGACTTCCTCCAATTGGCTCTGTTGCAGCTTCACCCTAATGCGTGGAAGATCTTGATGTCCTACTACATTGTTTGGCATATGGTTTTGGGGACCGCAAGCAAAGATTACCTTGACCTGACTGGCAAAGAATTTCTTTTTACACATGGAGTGTGGCAATCTGTGGAACTTCCATTCCTGACCGGGTTGTAGGAGTTCTAGAGGTTTTCTTGTGTCAAGGACTGGTTTAAACAGTTATTCTTCGTGTCAAGTCAAGGTTGGGAGTTTCCTGCTAGAGAGGTAGTTCGCCGCAAGTTTCCTATCTGTGCCATTTGGAGAATTGTGCTAGACTACAAGGAGATTTGCATGACTTTAACTAGGTAGGAGCGAGCCCAATTAGTTGCTGTTTATTCTCAGGTGGGGACACATCAGGAGGAAGTCCATACCGATGCCCTGCCAACATGGATAGGTTCTTGGTTTCTTCATAATTGTCCTGTTTTAGCGATCGTCACATCCTTGAGGGGTCTTCTGCTTCTCAAGACCAGAATAGGCCCTCTAGTCCTCCGTTGGAAAGGAAGGGGAAGAAGCCTCAAACTGAGATTGAGGAGGATCAGGAGATATTGGGACCTAGCAATGGCGGCAACAACTATGAACCTACCATAATGCCTCCCCCGGGTTAGTCTTCCTAGGCCCCATCCATGTCAAAGGCTGCAATGCCAGCCCAAGATTAGCAACCTACCACATGTCGTGCTTGCAGATGCTGGCCTATCCAACTGAAAAAATTAGTTCAACTCATTCGAACTATGCTCCCACTTTCCCTCTTTCAAATCTCGTATTGTAGTTTAATACAATGCTTCTAATGTAGTAGTCATTGGGGCTGTAGTTCCCCAGAAGCTATAATTTTTTTCTTAGAATCTAGCAAAGTAACATTTTTTATTTAATTATTATTAAATTATCTTTTAAACAAAATAAAAGCTCATAATATCAATATATAGATTTAAATTAATATAATTTTTTTTACAACGTAATATATTAATATAACTAATTTGGTTTTGAAAAATCAAGTTATTAGATTTTTAGTTTATTTTTTAACTTTTATTTCGTTTTTGAAGTTCAGTTTATCTTTCAAAATCTTGTATATTTTATTTTATATTAATTATGAGATGATAGCCACCAAAATAATTTAGTTTTTATAAATGAAAAAGGTAGAAAAGGGCTTCATTAAAAAATAGTAGAAAAAGGGCATTTGTTTACTTTTTCTTGAGCTTTGGGCGCATATCTCCTCAACTTTTCACATGCCTGTGCATTTTATTTTAGATTAATAAGTTTTCCCTTTTCTCATCCCAATCCCAATTCCTGTGCACCCCTCTTACCGTACGACTTTTTTTTTTTTTTTTTCCTTCTCTCTACAAAGTACAAACAAACTAGGGATGGCAATATGTCACACGATCCGTTAATTCAACACGAACACGACACGATAATAACGGGTTAGGGTTTAGCCTTAATGGGTTCGGGTCAAAACGGGTTGACCCGTTAAGACACGATTGCTTAACGGGTTGATAATGGGTTAACCCGTTTTGACCCGTTATAACCCGTTATGACACGTTAAGAAAGTTAAAGTTACAATTATACCCTTATATCTAAAAATAAAATTGTTAGAATTTCAATTTCGATATTTTTATTATTTGGATTGTAGTTTTGGACTTATAATTAGTTTTATAATTTTTATAGATATTGTAATTTTAACATTTATATAAAATTATGCTAAATTTAATAAGGTTAAAAAAGTTAATTTCGGGCCTATTCAACCCATTTACATAAATAGTTTAAAATGAGTTGTATTGTGTCGTATTAACCTATTTCGTAATATTTTCTTAATTTATTTGTTTACTTATAAAAAATATATATTTCGTAATATTTATTAATGGGTCAAAACGGGTTGACACGACACGACCCGTTATGTTAATGGGTCGTGTTAGGATTTGAGATTTTGACACGATAATCTTAACGGGTCAGGTTAGGGTTGACCTATATGACCCGTTAACACGATTTGACACGACACGAACATGATTTGTTAACACGATTTGACACCCCTAAAACAAACTAGTAGCCCCCACGTCTCTCCCTCCAGCTCGTCCCGTCACCACCTCACCATGCTACTCCTCTTTGTCCGATAGCGTTAAGCTCCTCTCTCTCTCTCCCTCTCTCTCTCTCTCTGTGTTACTGCTGCCACTCACGCCACTCTCGTCCTCTACGTTGGTGTTATGTACCTCTTGCTTTGAACCAGAGGCCCAGAACACAGATGAACAATGAACAATGCAATGCAAGATGATGAGTGGAAATATGAATCAACAAGAACATTGAGAGATGAATCAAGAATCTACGTCAATTCTTAAGAGAGATTTTCGAGCAATCTCCAAACCTCCTAAACAATTCAGTGAATTCACTTTAAAATCAAATGTTCATGCACGTAAGAAGGATTACAAGACCCTTCCTTTTATACTACAATTGACAGACTCAACAAAAAAGAACTACAAAATTAACTATTACAAGTACAAGAACAAAACGACACCACACAATACAAAGGGGTTCTGTTCCAAACAAGATGGTGAAACACTCTGTTTCATTAAACCAAACATAGCATTTCTTTACCACTTCGTTTCATTAAACCAAACGCACTGCTTCTTTACTAGTAATGCAATACCATTTCGAGCAACACTACAAGTTTTATAATAGCTAGACTTCAAGACTTCAAGGAAATTCACACCTTACATTCCCTCCCCCTAAAAGGACTTTCCCACAAGGCTTTCAAGGAATTCACACCTTACAAACATCACAACACAGTTTCCACAAGATGAGGGTAAAGTTGTCTCTATAAATATTTTTGAGAAATACTATCTCACGAGTTGAGATAGAAGCTGTGATTGTATTCATATATATATCACTGTTACAACTGATGTCTATCTATGGAAAGACTATAAAAGGAAAAGATTTCTATACAAAAATATACAGTTAGACAAACTTAAATACACATGATTTACTCCTATGATCATGCACTAATTGACAAGAGAGGGTTGCTGAGAATATGGCTCAGTATTGCTGTGATCGTGTGCTGATATCTCTGATTGATGCACAATTGGGATTTTATTGATTGCATTCCTTATATTCCCCCTCAAACTTGGCTGTGGTAGAAAGCAAAGGCCAAGTTTGGTATGCAGCTGCTTGAACTGAGTCTTGAGTAATGGTTTTGTGAACAAGTCAGCAAGCTGAGCAAGTGAGGTGACAAATTTGGTTTCTAAGGATCCAAGTGTCACTCTTTCCCTTACATAGTGATAATCAAGTTCTATGTGCTTTGTTCGAGCATGTAGAACTGGATTGACAGTCATACATAAGGCACTCATGTTGTCACAATGGAGAATAGGTGTTTTGAAGAGAGGCACCCCAAGGTCTCGAAGTAGTGTGGAAATCCAAGTTAATTCTGCTGCTGTGGAAGCCATGGCCCTATATTCAGCCTCTGCACTGGACCTTGAAATTGTTGGTTACTTTTTAGCACTCCAAGAGATGCAATTGCTACCGAGGAAAGTGCAATAGCCTGAGGTGGATCTCCTTGTGGTGGGGCAACCAGCCCAATCAGCATCTGAGAAACCATATAGATCAAGGCTGCTGTCTGAGGTGATGCGGAGGCCAAGTTCAACTGTGCCTTGCAAGTACCTAAGGATCCTTTTGACAAGCTGGAAATTAGCCACAGTAGGAGCTTGTAGGAACTGACAGACATAGTTCACACTAAATGATAAGTCTGGTCTGGTGAAGGTGAGGTACTGCAGTCCACCAACAAGACTCCTATAGAATGTGGGATAAGGAAATAATTGGTTTGAAGCTGAAATATGTTGGCTTGTTGTTGGCATAGGTGTTGCTAAAGGCTTGCATTCATGCATGTTGGCTCGAGTGAGCAAGTCCATGATATACCTATGCTGATTTAGGAAGAGATCAGTACCAACCTTGTGAACTTCAATCCCTAAGAAATGATGTAGAAAACCCAGATCTTTGATAGAGAATTGAGTGCTCAGTTGAGATATTAGCCACCGAATTCTCTGTGGATTATCTCCTGTGACCACCATGTCATCCACATAGAGGAGAAGGACAAGAACTCCATGGTTTGAGTGACAAATAAAAAGGCTTGGGTCTGCTGAACTTGAGAAGAAACCAAGCTGCAAAAGAAAGTCACTCAACCTGTCAAACCAAGCTCTAGGAGCTTGTTTAAGACCATACAAGGCACGGTTGAGCTTGCACACATACTGTGGATCTTCAAAACCAGGTGGCTATTGCATATAAACAGGTGTGTTAAGAAAACCATGCAAAAAGGCATTTTTAACATCTAGTTGGTGAAGTTCCCAGTGTTTAACAGTGGCAAGAGTTAGGACAGTTCTAATACTTGCAGGTTTAGCAACTGGTGAAAAAGTTTCTGAGAAATCCACCCCATCTACTTGACTGAACCCTTTGGCAACTAGTCTTGCTTTAAGTCTCTCAAGAGTATTGTCAGCCTTGAGCTTAGCTTTATAGATCCACTTACAGCCTATTATGTTCATACCATCAGGTTTTGGAACCAAAGTCCAAGTATTGTTTTTGGCAAGAGCATCGAGTTCCTCCTCCATTGCAGCAGACCAATCAGGATGTTTCAATGCAGATTTGATAGACTTTGGTTCTGTAGGTATAGGAACAAGGTGATGAAGGTTTGCATAACGAGGATTAGGCTTATGGATGCCACATCTAGCCCTGGTTTGCATAGGGTGTGGAGTTGGAGTAGGCTGGGCAGCAGGTTGAACAGAGTCATTTGAGGATGGATGAGGCAAGTAATCTGTTTGTGGGAAGGTAGTGGGAGTAACAGGAGAGGGTGAAGAATTATTTCCAAGGTGATTTAAGGATAAAGAAGGGGTAGCATAAGTAGAGGGCAGCAGTTGCATTGCAGAATCCTGAGAGTGCTTTGTAGACTCCTCCCATTCTGTAAAAGTGGAAATTTCCCCCTCAATTATAGGTGATTCATAGAGCATGGTGGGTTTAGAGTAAGGTAAAACTGACTCATCAAAAACCACATGTCTTGAGGTATAAATTCGACCAGTGGGTGGATGAAGGCATCTATAGCCTTTGTGTTTGTTGCTATAGCCAATAAAGACACAAGGCAAGGACTTTGGTTGAAGTTTGTTAGACCTATACTCTCCAAGATAGGGAAAACATCTGGACCCAAGGATTCTGAGCATGCTATAATCAGGATTTTTGGCATAAAGTCTAAAGAATGGTGAGTCCATATTAAGCACAGGAGTAGGCAATCTGTTTAGCAAAAAAACTGCAGTAGAAAAACAGTCTAACCAGAACCTTGGTGGCAATTTTGCATGAAACATCATGGTTAGCCCGAGATTGGTGATACTCCTATGCTTCCTTTCTGCTTTCCCATTCTGTTCAGGGGTTTTGGGACAAGCAGATTGATGAATAATGCCATTGTTCTGAAGATATGCAAGTAACTTTGTATCATTAAACTCCCCTCCTTCATCAGTTTGAAAAATGCAAATTTTTGGCATCAAATTGACACTTAACAAACATATGAAAATGAAGAAATGCTGAGTGCAGATCAGATTTGTGCTTGAGAGGAATCAACCAAGTAAAGTTTGTAGCTTCATCAACAAAAATGGCATAAAATTTATACTTTTCCCTTGAAAGAGTAGGAGCTGGTCCCCATAAATCACAATGAACTTTATCAAAAGGAACAGTAACAGTGTGATTTCTGGAAATAAAAGGCAACTTGCATAATTTTTCCATTTGACAACTTGTACAAATTTGTGATGAAGTTTGTTTTGACTCAAGAGTAATGAACTTTTTATTACAAAGAAAGTCTAAAATTCTTGAGTTGGGATGCCCAAGCCTTTGATGCCATTGCTCCTTATTAGTTGACTGAAATCTAGAGGAGTAGAAACTCTCTTTATTTTGATGACTTGAAGGAGAATCAAAAATGTATAGACCCCTCTGATTCTTGCCTGTTGCTACTGTCTTCTGAGTTACCCTATCCTTAGCACAAAACTAGTTCCATCAAACTCAAATTGTAGAGGATAAGCAGTAGTTAACTTGCTAACAGATAATAAGTTCTTCTTGATTTCAGGAACTACTAACACATTATTTAACAGAAGCTGAGAATTAGAAGAGCCAACCATGGCCTGACCAACATGAGTGATTGGTAAAACTTTTCCATTTCCTACCATTATTCCATCATGGCCTTGGTATGGAGTGAGGGAATGAAGAATACCTTCATTTGCTGTCATGTGATCAGTAGCCCCAGTGTCAGGATGCCAGGAAGTATTCTCATGAGGTTCATCCAGTTTTATAGCTGCAAAACTTTGAGGGAGACTATCATGGGTAAAAGAATGATTAAACCTTTCAAAGCACTTCAAGGCAGTGTGATTTCTTTTCTTACAGATCTGACATGTAATTTCTTGTCTGTTTGCAGATCTATGATTAGATGAGGAAGCACGATGGTTGTTGCTGTAATTCTGAGTTTGTGGGGTATTTGATTTTGAGCCAGCAGAGGACCCTTGAACAAAACCTCTGCCTTTTGAAGTGAAAGAACCAGAAGTGGCAGTGGGTTTCTTATTCTTAGATTGCTTTTGTCCATAAAAAACCATAGAAGAATTGTTAACATCAAGTTTGTACCTGTCTGTGTAGCTCTCCAACAGAGTTACAACTTCTGAGTAGGCAGGTACTGGAGGCCTGAGCATAGTGGCAGTAAAGACTTCAAATTCTCTACCAAGCCCATTAAGCAGCCACCATGACTTCTTATGTTCGGCTACAGGCTTGCCAATAGCAACAAGTTCATCATAGACAGTTTTGAACTTTCTCAAATATTCACTTAAGGAGTCAGATCCTTTGGTGATGGATGTAAGTCTTTGCTTAAGAGCAAGACTTCTATCAGAGGAAACACGTGCAAAAGCATGAACTAGAGCATGCCAAACTTCTGAGGCAGTGTGCAGGCCAACAACAATGCCTAACACTTCCTCAGATAAGGTGGCTGTAAGCCAACCTTTAACCAATCGATCAAACCTGCGCCATTTTGAATACAATGGGTTTGGCTGAGATGGGTTACCTTCTATACATTGAGGTGGAGGTTCAATGTCACCTGTTATGAACCCTTGAAGGTCATAACTTTCTAAGATGTTCAGCATTTGAGTTCTCCAAAGCAAAAAATTGCTGGAAGTCAGTTTAAGAGAAACATAATTGGACACATTTTGGGAGACAGGATAAGGGTAGGGATCAGAGGAAGTTGAAATATGAGAAGATTCAGAATTCTCCATGGAAAAGAAAAAATTTCACACAGCTCTATTTCAACCCGTACAGGCTCTTGATACCATGTAAATATTTTTGAGAAATACTATCTCACGAGTTGAGATAGAAGCTGTGATTGTATTCATATATATATCATTATTACAACTGATGTCTATCTATGGAAAGACTATAAAAGGAAAAGATTTCTATACAAAAATATACAGTTAGACAAACTTAAATACACATGATTTACTCCTATGATCATGCACTACTTGACAAGAGAGGGTTGCTGAGAATATGGCTCAGTATTGCTGTGTTCGTGTGCTGATATCTCTGATTGATGCACAACTGGGATTTTTTTGATTGCATTCCTTATAGTCTCAACTTCCGCAAGCATTCCCAAGAAAAGTCTTCAGTTGCAGCCCCTACTCAACTCACAAGAACTTCTATCACAAGACGATTTCCACTTCTTAGAATTCTTCTGTCCAGTATCTTCTGAGGCTCAGGTTGTATTTGACCACTTGAATTAGTAGGAGGCAGAGTTGGTAAAGGAACCACATTCAGGCCAATCTTCTTTTTCAAACATGAAACATGAAATACTTGGTGAATTTTAGATGAACTAGGCAAATCAAGTTTGTAAGTAACAGTCCCTAGTTTCTGCACAATTTGAAAAAGGCCATAAAATCTTGGTGCTAACTTCATATTGTGTCTCCTTGCAACTATTTTTTGCCTATAGGGTTGGAGCCTCAAAAAGATCCAATCTCCCACTATTGGGCCTCTGGCATATCCAAAATCACACAAGACGATATTTAAGTGGTTCAGCAAATTGCCTATGTTCACTAGAGCCTCTTTTGCTGAGTTTGTATGAGATTACAAACACTCAACAAATTTCTCTCTCACGTCCTTTCTTTCTCTAATTTTTGCCCATACAATTTTACACAAATGAGCTCTCCTTTTATAGGAGAAACTTCAGAGGACAAACCTACAATTGTTGACCAAGGGAATTCGGTGCAATAAACTGCTGCAAGAGACTTGGGTGTCCTAATTCAACAAAGGACTTTCGGTGGCTACACATGTGGGTATGCATCCTTGGGAGAATTTCAACAATCACCCCCTCTACCTAAGTATCCATACTAGGCTGCTTGCAAACTGATTTATTTTTCAGATGAATGCACCTCCTTCTTTGACATGAGAGACTTCCGCTATCGAATGGGCTCCAATGCACCTAAGGGTGCTCAGTAGTGCACAATATTGATCAAGTCCAAACAATGTTGAAACTTGATCTCTGTGACTACTTTCATTAACATATCTACTGAATTATTTTCAGTGCCAATATTCTGAAGTTTGATGTCCCCTTCTTCTAATATTTCACATATAAAGTGAAATCAGACATCTATTTATTTTGTTCGAGAGTGATACACTTGATTCTTGGGCAAATGAATTACACTTTGACTGTCACAGTAAACAATAACCTCTTGCTGCTTAAATCCCAAGTCTGTTACTAGTCCTTGTAACCAAATGGCTTCTTTCATGGCTCTTGTTGTAGCCATGTATTCAGCCTCAGTGGATGATAGTGAAATTGTAGACTGCAAAGTTGATCGCCAACTAACTGGTCCTCCAGCCATAGTGAACACATATCCAGTTATCGATCAGCATTTGTCAAGATCACCTGCATAGTCTGAGTCAATATATCCAGTTACTAGACTATCTTCACTCTTCTCAAACTTCAAACCAATATCTACAGTTCCTAAAATATATTGTAGAATCTATTTAGCCGCATGCTAATGAGTCTTTCTAGGATTATGCATATAGGGACCAACTAAGCTAACGGCCTGGGAGATATCAGGTCGTGTACACACCATGGCATACATTAAGCTTCCAACAACACTTACATATGGGACATTCCTTATGTAGTCCCGCTCTTCATCATTTTTAGGAGACTGCAATGCACTGAGCTTGAAATATGGGGCCATAGGAGTAGTCACCGGCTTCGTCTTTGAGTCGATGTTGAAGCGTTGCAGTATTCTCTTCAGATACTGCTTTTGAGTATGGTGAACTGTACCTTTCACCCTATCTCTGCTGATCTCCATCCCTAATATTTTCTGTGTTTCTCCTAGATCTTTCATTACAAACTCATTACTCAACTGAGTTTTTAAACGATTTATCTCCCCCTTACTTTTACATGCAATTAACATATCATCTACATATAAAAGAAAATAAATGAAAGATCCATTTGCAAGTTTTCTGATATACACACAGTGATCATATTGGCAACGAGTGTATTTCAGGTCCATTATAAAGCGGTCAAACCACTTATACCATTGCTGAGGTGACTGCTTCAAGCCATAAAGTGACTTCTTCAGACTACAGATCCAATTTTCTTTTCCAGCTTCTTTAAAACCTTCTGGTTGAGACAGATAGATCTCCTCCTCCAGATTACCATGTAAGAAAGTTGTCTTCACATCAAGCTGTGCTAACTCAAGATCATATTGTGCAACCAAAGCTAGCAATATCCGAATGGATGAATGCTTCACAACAAGAGAGAATACTTCACTGTAGTATAGTCCCTCTGTCTGAGCGTAGCCCTTGGCTACCAACCTAGATTTGTATCGCACTCTATTTTTAGCAACTTGATCATCTTTCTGATTAAAGATCCACTTACAACCAATTGTCTTCTTTCCTAGTGGAAGTGGCACAAGCTCCCAAGTCTGGTTCTGGTGAAGAGACTGCATCTCTTCATTCATTGCCTTTGATTCGACTTGTTCATTGGACTGTATAGCTTTTCTGTAAGTGGTTGGGATCTCACCCCCTTCAGCTGGTAGTGCATATGTCACATAGTCTGCAAAATGTGTTGGTACATGTTTCTCTCGTCTCAGCCTGTTGGTTTCTATTGATTCTAGTTGACATGGAGGTAATGTGATTGTGCTCTCCTGAATCCTTTGAAATAATAAACTTCACATTCTGCGAATTATCTGGTGTTTCACCATCATGACTACCTTTATTGGAATCTTTATGCTTATGTGACTTAAGTATCTCAGATTCGTTGAATGTAACATCTCTACTGATGATTACCTTTCTAGACTTTATGCACCCGAGTCTATACCCTTTTACACCAATATTAAAGCCTAAGAATTTTACTTTCTTAGCTCTAGGATCAAGTTTACTTTCTTTAGCATGATAGTAAGTAGGACATCCAAAAACGTGTAAAGAGTCATAATCAGTAGCATGTGTACCTTTCCATATTTCAATGGGTGTGTTCCCATTCGTGGCAGCTATGGGTAGTCGGTTGATGAGGTGGCAGGTATATGTCACAGCTTCAACTCTAAATTGTTTACTGAATCCAGCATCTAATAACATACATCGCACTTTCTCTAGTAAAGTACAGTTCATCCATTCTGCCACACCGTTCTGCTGTAATGTACCTCGTACCGTGAAGTGTTTGACAATTCACTCTCTCCTGCATACTTCCATGAATGGGTCTAAAGTGTACTCACCTTCATTATCAGATCTAAGCCTCTTGATTTTTCTGCTGGTCTGAGTCTCAATCATTTTCTTCCAATCAAAGAAGATTTTTAGCACTTCATCTTTATTCTTCATCGTATACACCCACACACGAAGAGAATAATCATCTACAAAAGTTACAAACCAATGCTTACCTCCCAAAGATACATTTTGGGTAGGTCTCCAAACATCGAAGTGTACATAGTCAAGTATTCCCTATGTATTATGTACAGTAGTTTCAAACTTGATCCTCATTTGCTTTCCCAATACACAGTGCTCACAGAAAGACAGTTTATCAGTCTTGGCACATTTGAGTAAGGCTTGCTTTACTAGTGTTTAAGAAACTTTTTCTCCAGCGTGTCCCATACTCATATGCCAAAGACTGGTGGTGTCAGCATCAGTCTCATCTAACTTCTCACAACATGTGGAAGCTCTTCCATCAACAGTACTTCCTTGCAAGAAGTATAAGTTTCCCCACCTCAAACCCTTCATGGCCACTGGAACTTTCATTATTACTTTGAGAGTTCCATCTTCAATGGTGATTATAAATTCCTTTGAATCTAGAGATCCAAGTGAGATGAGATTCTTCTGCAAGTCTGGAACATACCGAACTTCTGTTAGAGTCTTGACGCTGCCATCATGCAGCTTTAACCGAATGCTACATAATCCTTGAGTTTTACAGGCACTGTCATTGCCCATAAGTACTGCTCCACCCTCAATCTTTGTGAAGTTAATAAACCAGTCCTGATTAAGACACATGTGATAGGTATATCCAGAATCCAGAATCCATTCATCGGAATGACAAATGGATGATGAACTTGTCAAGGCAAAATATGAATCATCATCTATATCCCCGACATTAGCTATGGTGGGTTGATTCTGCTGTTGTCCATTCAGCTTGGGACAATCATTCTTTCAGTATCCTTTGTTGCGACAAAAGGAACATTCGTCTCTGGCGAGTTTTCTTCCGACTGATGAACCACGTGATGTGGCCAGGGTTTTCAATTGAAAACCTTTCTTCTTTCCAGGATACCTTGACTGCGGTCTCCCTCTTGCTGTTAACACTTCACTTGATGTATCTAGTTGTACCTCATTATCTTTTCTACGGTACTCTTTACTAATTAAAGAACTAGATACATCGTCAAAACTAATCTTTTCATTCCCATACAGTAGTGTAGTAATTAAATGCTCATATGTATCAGGCAAGGAATTTAACAAAAGTAAAACTTTATCTTCATCTTGGATTTCAACATCCAAGTTTAATAAATCAGCAAGAATTTGATTGTAACTATTTAGATGTTCAGACATATAAATACCTTCACGAAACTAGAATCTGAAGAGCTTTTTCTTCAAGTGCAAACGACTTTTAATACTCTTCTTCATAAACTTATCTTCCAATTTCTACCAAAGTTCCTTTGCATTTGTCTTTCTCATGAAAAAATACTTTTATTCTTTGGTAAGGCATAACCAGATTGTACTACAAGCTTGAGTATTAAGCTTCCTCCAATTCTTTTCAATCATATCATCTAGTTTTTCGTCTATCACAATATCCAACTCTTGTTGGATCAAAACGTCCATAATTTTACATTGCCACATGCCGAAGTTGCTTGTTTTATCAAACTTCTCAACTTTAAACTTGGCATTTGACACTGTGGATCGACACCCAGAGCTATTGGTATTTCTAGAGCTCTTATCTCTTCTAGAACCTTCCATATGAATTTAGAAAAATTTGGACAAAAAAATTCAAAATTCTAACCGTACGGATGAGTTCGGAATGATCCAAATTGTTGGAAAGCACTATTTGATCGTTGAAATTGGATTTCAAATGGCTTAAATCAAGCCCAAAAGGGATCTGAAAAATGAACGGTCCTGATCATCTGGCTCGTGAGATGCACACGCTACAGCAGGGCGATTGGTGGCGCGTGTGGTACATGCGCAGAGACCTTCTAGGGCACGTGGAGGCTCGTGAGAGCATGGACTTCACACGTCTTTTACCTTCTGGTCATGTGGGGGCGCGTGGGGGAGCCTGTCGGCGTGTGGCGTGTGTGCTTCAGTCGTCTTCAACCTCCAGCTACGCATGGGGTAGGTTCACGCTCCAATCTTCTACCGATGCATGCGGGCTCCTCCGACCTTCGTTTTCGATTCTGTTTGCGGCAACGAATTTGTCTTGATGCTAGGAACACCATGGAGTTGACAAAAGTTGATTTTGATCAACTTGATTTCTAGACAGCGCAAACCAAAGCTCTGATACCAATTGTTGCGCCTCTGGTCTATCCAAAATCACACAAGACGATATTTAAGTGGTTCAGCAAATTGCCTACGTCCACTGGAGCCTCTTTTACTGAGTTTGTATGAGATTACAAACACTCAACAAATTTCTCTCTCACGTCCTCTCTTTCTCTAATTTTTGCCCACACCATTTTACACAAATGAGCTATCCTTTTATAGGAGAAGTTTCAGAGGACAAACCTACAATTGCTGACCAAGGAAATTCGGTTGCTGCAAGAGACTTGGGTGTCCTAATACAACAAAGGACTTTCGGTGGCTACACATGTGGATATGCATACATGGGGGGATTTCAACACCCCCTTGGAAAGATCTCTCAGTTTTGTTCCTATCAGCATAAAATTTCATCCTATTATGTGCCTTCTTCATGTTCTCTCTAAGTAAGGACAATAGGTCTTCAGTGGACTTTAACTGATTGTCAACACCATTGTTAGAGAAGGTACCTGGCACACAAGCCAACAACTTTGGAGGGCCATACCCATAAAGGGCTTCAAAAGGGGTAATTTTAGTGAAAGAATGCACAGAAGTGTTGTATGTCCACTCAGCCATTGGCAACCATGATGACCATTCTTTAGGCCTTTGACTGCACTAACACCTTAAGTACCCTTCTAAGCACTTATTAAAGGCTTTTGTTTGACCATCTGATTGAGGATGGTAAGAGGAACTAAAATCCAAGGATACTCCTTGCAACTAAAATAACTGTCTCCAAAAGGAACTAGTGAAAACAACATCTGGATTTGAAACAATTGATCTAGGTAGCCCATGCAACTTGAATACCCCAACAAAAAATACTTGAGCTACTTTAACAGCTGTATAGGGATGTGAAAGAGCAAAGAAATGGGCAAACTTGGTTAATCTATCTACCACAAAAAAAAAAAAAAAGACCCACAGAAAATCCATTTGAAAGAGGCAAGCCATCAATAAAATCCATGGAGATATCCAACCATGGAGACTCAGGAATAGACAATGGTTGTAGAAGATTAGGGTACTGCACAATTTCACTCTTTTTGACTTGACAAATCTCACACTCCCTTACTAATCTTTTGACATCTTTCCTCATACCTTCCCACCAAAATCTCGTCTTGCCCTCTATAAGGTCTTGTGATAACCCACATGGCCTATTTAGGGGTTATTGTGAATGTATTGCAAGATCTTGAACTGAATTGACGAAGAAGGAATAACTACCAGCTTACCCTTTCTCAGTAACAAGCCTTGTTGGATAGAGAAATGCTTAGGCCCTTCCTCACCTTACTACAACTTAGTAATTACATCAAAAAATTTTGGACACAAAGAATAACTACCCTTCAGCTCTTCAATCCACAAGGGAGTTGGAAATTAAATCATTGTAGCCATTGCTTGTTCTTCCTCAGGTCTTCTCGAGAGAGCATTAGCTACTAAGTTCTCTTTTCCCTTCTTATAATCAACTGAAAAATCATAGCCAATCAGTTTAGAGACCCACTTGTGTTAAGACTCCATGCCAATCTTTTGTTCCACCTAGAACTTCAGAGTTTGTTGGTCAGTTTTGATCTTAAAAGGATGGCCCAATAAGTAAGGCCACCATTTCTGTACATCAGACACTAGAGCTAAAAGCTCTTTCTCATATGTGGACAACAATAGTTCCTTCCCCTTCAAAGCTTTACTATAAAATGCAATAGGTTGAGAATCTAGCATCGAAACTGCCCTTAGCCCCACACCAGAAGCATCACACTCAATGGTGAATACTTTAATAAAACCTGGCAACCTCAACACAAGAGGATTGCTAGTAGCTTTTTTTAACAACTCAAATGCAACAACAACTTTTCCAGTCCAGCAACAAGAATTCTTTTTCAATAAATCAGTTAAAGGTGATGCTATAGATCCATATCCATGTATGAACTTTCTATAATAACATGTTAAATCTAAAAAAAACCTTTAATGATCCAAGATTTTAGGAACACACCATTGGACCATTGTTGCAATTTTTGCAAAATCTGTTTGTTCCCCCCTTTAGAAATTATGTGCCCCAAATGCTCTATTTTAGGCAGACCAAACTTGCACTTGGTCATCTTTGCATAGAGTGTGTGCTACCTCAGTAACCCTAAAACAGTTCTAGCATGCAACAAATGATCCTTTACATCTTTACCATATACCAAGATGTCATAAAAAAACACCAAAACAAACCTTCTCAAAAAGGGTTTGAATATTTGGTTCATCAAGTCTTGAAAGGTTGCATGGGCATTAGTAAGCCCAAAGGGCATTACCAAGAACTCATAGTGGCCCTCATGAGTTCTAAAGGCTGTTTTTTGGATATCCCCCTCCCTCACCCTAATCTGATGGTATCTGACCCTTAAATCTAACTTTTAAAAGATCCGAGCCTCAAACAGTTCATCAAGAAGTTCATCGATGATAGGTATTGAAAATTTATCTTTAATGGTTTCTTGATTGAGGGCTCGATAATCTATAGACATATGCCAAATCCCATCAACTTTCTTAACCAATAACACTGGTGAAGAAAAGGGACTTTGACTGGGTCTCACTACTCCAGATTGTAATAGCTCTTAGACATTTTTTTCTATTTCAGATTTTTGGTAATGAGGATACCTGTATTGTCTAACAGAAACAAGAGAGGCACCCTCCTTCAGATTAATTAGGTGGTCATAAACTCTTCTTGGTGGCAACCCAACTGGTTTAGCAAAAACATCCTAGAATTCCTTAAGCAACTCAGACATTGGCCCTTCAAGACAGATCCCATTATACTGCTGCTCCACAAGCATCAATTGTAACAGCCACCCTTTCTAGTTGACAAAATGTGACTTTAATCCTCTAGTACCATTCATCATCTGCACACTAGCAGTATTCAAGCCTTGCAGCTTAACAACTTGACCTGCCCACTCAAAACTCATTGACATATCAAGAAAGTTCCAAGTCATAAAGCCTAAGGTCTTTAGCCACTAGACCTCGATGACTATATCACATCCTCCCAAAATTAACACATGGAAGGGCACAAAAAAACTTGATCCTTGGATCTTAAGCATTTCCTTGCCACTACCTTGACTAAAAATCATATCCCCATTGGCCATCCTCACTTGCAAACTAGAATCTTTGCTGACAGTCAACTTAGCTTCTTGGACCACTAAAGGATCCAAGAAGTTGTGTGTGTTACCAAAATCAACAAGGATCTCGACTATACAAGAACCCATAGTACCATGCAATTTCATAGCATTCCCACTAATACAAATAGAAATGGCATTGACAAAAACCTCTACTTCACCCTCATCACCACCAACTACTTCACCTTTAGTACTCACAGATTCTACAAGAGCAGGCTGGTGTAACTCCTTAGAATCAGCTTGAATCAAATTAACTTTGGGGTTTTTGCATACGTGGGTTTGACTCCACTTTTCATCACAATGATAATAGAGGTCTTTCCTCCTCTTTTCATCCAATTGTGATGAAAAACCCGCTTAGTTGGCATCCCATTCCGTAGGGACTTGGATTTGTGCTCCACAGATTCAACTAGATTTTTTACAGGCATCCCTACAGTGCTTCTCCAAGATCTCCTAGATGCCAACACATACTCCTCTTGTATCT
Organism: Carya illinoinensis; assembly: GCF_018687715.1. Classification (NCBI taxonomy): domain Eukaryota; kingdom Viridiplantae; phylum Streptophyta; class Magnoliopsida; order Fagales; family Juglandaceae; genus Carya; species Carya illinoinensis. The sequence goes on along the minus strand of NC_056755.1, from coordinate 7,697,010 downwards.
TATTAAGACCAAAATCAGCATTAAGATTAATGGGCCTAAGCATTCTTACAGGAAGCCGAATCTCATCCTTAAGGCCACTCATAAAGCAACTACGCTTATGTTTTTCTGACAGCCCTTTTAATCTATTGGATAGAGCCTCAAACTGGGCCTTTTAAGTTGCCACAGAGGATATTTGTTTCAAACGTGTTAAAGCCTCCATAAAATCATCATAAGCCGTTGGGCCAAATCTGACTACGAGAGCTTTAACAAAGGAGTCTCAAGTTGTAAAGATGCCACTATCAATGGCATCTTGATACCACACGAGGGCCTCACCCACCATGTGATATAAAACCATTAAAAGTCTTTGATTTAGCGAAACTTGATGATATTCAAAGTACTGAGTAACTTAAAAAACCCAAGCCTCAAGGCTAGAGCCATCAAAATGTGGGAAATCAAGCCTAATTCCTTGTGGCCATCTATCTTCTGGATATAAACTTCTACCAAAAGAACCCTCCTCAAGATTCTCACATCTACCCACACCAGAACTACCTGGGTGAGAATGAACTTGTTGAAACTCAATTAAAGATTTAAGCATATCAGTTAGTTGATCTAACCTGCCATGAATGCCATTGATAGCTTGATTGTGATCATTTAATTGTTTCAAAATCTCATCTTGTTGTCATAAGGCCTCTTCTTGTAGGGCTTTCACAGTAGCGTTGCGCGTGCCTTTAACCATGGATCACCAAACTGATACCAGATGTTATGTATGCTCTACCTCTGATTGCAACCAGATGCCAAGAACCCAAAACATAGATGAAAATTGAACAATGCAATGCAAGATGATGAATGAACAAGAACACCGAGAGATGAACCAAGAATCTACGTCAATTCTTGGATGAGATTTTCAAGCAATCTCCAAAGCTCCTAAACAAATTCACTTTAAAATCAAATGTTCACGCATCTAGGAAGGATTACAAGACCCTTCCTTTTAAACTACAACCGATAGACTTAACAGAAAAAAACTACAAAATTAACTATTACAAGTAAAAGAACAAAATGACGCTGCACAATACAAAGGGGTACAATTCCAAACAAGATGTTGAAACGCTCCATTCCATTAAACCAAACTCACCATTTCTTTACCAGCAACACAGCACCATTTCGAGCAACACTACAAGTTTTATAATAGCCAACTTTAAAGTTTTAAGGAAATTCACACCTTACATTGGGCATTCTTTTAATATCCCTCGCTTCCGTCACCGCTCACCACACCAGAATATGTGGAAAGTCTTTTCTTATATATATAAAAAGTAGTACTTAAACTAATATATTGGGTAATCGTCCAATTAACTATATATCCTTTAATGTTCTAATTAATTTGTGCTTGCTTTCAGTTTTGTCGAATAATTTTATTTATTTACTATACCAACTACACCAAGGATAAATTTTCCCCAAGCAAGAGCAAAATATGGGTTGTCGTAACGTTTTGGAGATTGATATAGAGTTTTTTTGCTCAATCGTCCCACACCACACTTTTATTGAGAAAATAATAAAAAGATAAAAAATAAAAATAGTTGTGTGGTGTAAGACTGACACTATTTAGTAGAATTTTTTTATTGGCTAATCCTTTCGGATATTGTTTGGGCTTAAAAATGATATCTTCGAAAACATAACCAAGACTTAGCAGAAAATCATTGAAGGAAAATGAAATTACATTATGCAAGACCTTTTAAATGAAGAGATCTAGACCAGGAAGTCTTTTATTCATGTATACATACATACATACATACATAGACACACATGACGAGGAAAGGAAAACGTCCAACTTGTTCTTGTAGCTAGAGTGAGAGTACTGATCATGTATACTTATTACTTTTTTTTCAATGATCAAATAAGAATGATACTAATTAATTGATCCTTTATTTAAAAAAAAAATTAATTGATCCATGTTGGGGTAGGGGTGCTACCCGCACCATACGGTGCGGGGTAGACCCCCCCTTCCCACCCCCCGCCCCCGTATGGGGCAGATGGGGAAATTTTCCCCCGTGACCCCGCTATGCGGGGGTGGTGTACCTCGTCTCACATGACGGGGTGTGGATTGTGGGGCAATCTGTCCGCCCCCCCCCCCCCCCCTCCCGGGGCCCTTGGGCCCAGAAGTAATTTCTGGGTCAAAAATAGTTTAGAAACCTCAGCAATGGGCCAAAAATGACCCACAAGCTTTTATTTTTGGCCCAAAAAAGCTTGTAGGCCATTTTTCAGCCCATAAAATTATAAGTAAAAAGAAAAAAAGTTTAAAAACCAGAATTAAAAAAAAAAAAAATTGTCTTGGATGGTAATTGATTTTATAGCTAATAAAAGTTACTAGTCTAAGAGTCTAATACCTAATAAACTAATAATAATAACTAAGCTATTACAAAATTGAAAGGCTAAACAATTACAAAATTACAAATATAAAAGTGTCCAAGGGACATTGTATCAACATTACAAATCATTGAATACAAAATATGAACAAATAATTAAAAATTGAATATTCTAAAGAGGGACTCAAAGAGCTGTCATCTGTGGCACTTGGGGCGGCCCAGGCTTGAGCACATTTTTATGTTACAGAGGTGTTAGACGTCGTCTCATGTGTTACTACAAGAATTAATATTAAAATTAATAACGATGAAATCGAAATGATTATAAATAAATCAAAATAATAAAATAAAAAATAATTACCAGGTGGTCCAAATCTAGACTGATAACCACCCTCATCAGTCTCCTTAAAATCTAAAATATCCGGAACATGAATATCTTTTCCTATCGTCCAACTCTGTGTGCATATCAATGCCTCTACAGTTGTAGGAGACAATGAATTACGGAAATGATCCAATATACGACCTCTGGTACTAAAAGCTGACTCTGAGGCAATGGTGCTAACAAGGATGGACAAAATACAGCGGGCAATCTCAGAAATGATGGGATATTTCTTTGAGGCATTCTTCCACCATCCTAATATATCGAAATTATCATCATCATCTTGGACCAAATCCGCTGACAAATAGTTGTCTAACTTGGAAACCACTTCCGTAGATTGATGGACTAGTGTGAGATTCTATGCGAGGGTCTTAATCCACGGCATTCTGCATTTCTTTGTAGGAGGCCCGGTCACGATATCTGTAGAAGGAGTTGGGATAGGTGTATGTGTCTTGGATGTAGTACCACCCTTAATTGCATTAAACTCATCATATAATTTAGTCAGGGTATCTCGGGCCAATTCACCAATAAATTCAGTCCATACCTGATCGTGAGCAAGTCCTAACCCATATAGCAAACCTGAAACTTTCAGACGGGGATCAAGAATAACAACCACATATAACAAAATATTCATTCTAGTCAAATCTCCCCAATACTTGTCATATTTTAGCATCATGGTCACTGCCATTTCCATCATCCTTTCATTGGAACCCCTACGTATATCTTCTAATTTTTCTTTCACCCTACATATTTGTTGACAAAACCCATGGGATGTAGGGTACAAAGAACCAAATATATTCAATGTGACATCGTAAAATAATCCTAGAAAATCAACAAAAGTATAAACTACCACCCAATCATCATCGTTAGGCTTTCGTAATCTCCCATGCTCATCAAAGTATTTGATATATTGGATGTCTTCATCACCTAATAATTGAAAGGCTGTCTTATATTCTTGGCCGCTTCCAATATCAAGAAGGTTGAGTTCCATATAGTAGGAATATCAGTACAAAGACCCGTAGCCTTTGCAGCAACTTTTAATTTCTCCAATCTAGAAGGAGAAGACGTCACAAATTTCACAGCCATTCTAACTCGTGCAACCGAGTCATCAACATCTTTCAACCCCTCAGTCACAATTAAATTCAAAATATGTGCAGCACATCTAACATGCAAATATTCACCACTCAAGAATGTCTTATTTGCATCTTTAAGATAATTCTTTAGATATCCCAAGGTAACATCATTAGACGACGCATTATCAACCAAAACAGTCAAAATTTTTTCCAACCCCCACTCCTTTATTGCGGCCTCCAAGGCCTTCCCAAATCGTCTTACCCTTATGATAAATTATTTGACAAAATTTAATAATCTTTTTGTAAAGAACCCAATCAGAATCAACAAAATGCACAGTCAACGACATGTAATTCATATTTTGGATAGAAGTCCAATTATTGGTGATGAGGCAAACTACCAAACCTACCAATTGGCCCTTCAAAACATCTTTATCACGGAATTACATCTTTTTAATATCCCTTGCCACAGTGTGATGAGAAGGAAGTACAAATCTCGGTTCCATCTCTTGGACAAATTCTTGGAATCCTTTACCCTCTACAAACTGAAAAGGCAGCTCGTCCATGACAATCATACGAGCTAACTTCCTTCTACACTCATCAGGATTATACTTCGTATACCCCTTCAATGTTGGACCCCCGGCCCCACTACTCCCATCTGCCATTTTAAAATCTAGTCTAGATTGACCCTTCTCTACTAATGATTTTAAAATTGGACTCTTCTTGTATTGTTCCTCTAAATGGACCTTCAGCTGGGATGTACCATATTTCTTATAGTGACATCCATACATTTTCCCACAGTGATTACATTTAGCTTGTGGGTTGTTGGGGTCACCACCCTCTAGTTTGGTAAAGTGTTTCCAAACTATGGATACAGCTTTCTTGCCCTGTGTGGGCTTCGGGGCAGGGCAAAGTGTACTCTCTGTAGGGGTAGGAGTATGGTTAGGTTAGGTTCTAGGGTAGGGGTATTGGCTGAGGCAGGCGAGCTATCACTGAAATTTGAAGGCATTCCTGATTCTTCAACAAAAAATAAAAAATAAAAAATTCAAAGTGCAATCTAACACAATCATCAAAAACTGCATACAAATAGTAGACCCACACATCTTTTTAATGTTTTTTTTTTAGGGGTTTCATTGATTGAAACCCCTCAATTAAACAGCTGCCAATTAACATGCATCATCATGTATATGTAAAAACAAACAAGAGAGGAAACCACATATTACAAAAGCAAACAAGAGGAAACCCTATTCAATCTCTACCCAAATTTACAAAAACAAAAACCAAAAGGATTGAAGATTAGGAAAAAAAACCATATAAAAATTCATAAAAAAAAAAAAATTAGGGTTTCGGATTGGAACCCTAATTTAATTTAGGGTTCCAATCTGAAACCCTAAATTAATTGAGGGGTTTCATCTAAATCAATTTAGGGGTTTCAATCAATGAAACCCAAAAAAAAAAAAAAAATTAGAGTTTCGGATTGGAATCCTAATTTAATTTAGGGTTCCAATCCGAAACCCTAAGGCCTAAATTGATTTAGGGGTTTCATGATTGAAACCCTTAAATCAATTTAGGGGTTTTCAATACAATTAAATTTACAAAAAAAAGTCAAATAAAACGAAATCCGAAACAATCACAGTAAGAAAACAGTGAACACTGAATACACATGCACAATGATCACGAATCCACAGCACACAAGTCACAAATTCCCATCCTCCATCTCCGATTCAACCCATCCTTCCTCCAATCTCCGATCAAAACTCAAAAATAAAAAAATAAAAAAAATAAAAAACAATGGAGAAAAAGAATTGTGTGTTCTTACCGTGTACCATGCGGCGTACCGTGCGGCGTGCGTCCGGCTTTGTGTGAGAGAGAGGAGAGAATGAGAGACTGCGAGAGAGAGGAGAGAACGACCGCTTGGGAATGGGGATTGGGGTGAGAGAGAGAGAGAGAGAGAGAGAGAGAGAGAGAGAGAGAGAGAGAGAGAGAGAGAGAGAGAGAGAGAGAGAGAGAGAGAGAGAGAGAGAGAAGCTGCCGAAGGGATTCAAGGGAAGGGGGGTGACGCGGGGGGGGGGGGGGGGGGGGAGGGTTAAAACTTAATGAAATGGCGCCGTTTTGTCCATTACAAAACGGTGCCGTTTCATTAAGTGACTTAATGAAACCAGTGACCATTTTATAGATGAAACATCGCCGTTTTGTCATGTACAAAACTGACAAAACGGCGCCGTTTCATCTATAAAATCTATTTATTATATATAAATATATAATGTAATATATTATATATATATATATATATGTAACGGGGCAGGGCAGGGGAAAACTGTAGCGGGGTCGCTGCCCTTCCATCCCCCGCCTCCACTGGGGGCTTCCCATAAGGACGGGGTCCCCTGCCCTTGCGGTGCGGATGCCCTGCCCCGCATATGCGGGGGCGGGGCGAACAGGGCAGAGCAGCGGGATCCAGGGCCCCACTACCCACCCCTATGTTGGGGTCTTGGTTGAACCAAAGGCTAGTTTTAGAGAGGGAGACTCCTCATTCTCTCTAGAAACCACTCCTCTCTAGTTTTCTTTTTTCCTCTTCTTTTTTTGATTGTTTTTTCATGTCAAAGTAGGGCGAAAGGCTTATCTATCGCTTTCTGGCATCTAGTGACCACCAGTCACCTCACCATAGGCTGGTGTGTGAATTCCACACGCCTCTACTAGGGGAGGACAGTTGTCACCACGCGTGGATTTTATGGGTCCAGGAGCACCGATTTCTTCAAATCCAACCGTTTGCCATACCTACAGGGTGGGAATATTGTCTCTAAGACCAGGTGTTCGTAGAGTTTGTACTCCACTCTATGGGAATGTGGGGTTTTTACTGTCTTAGACAGTGTTCTAAGACAAAATGTTGCCTGTCAGACGATTTGTCTAGAGAGGTTATCACAGCAGTACTGAATAAGACCATGCCAGTTACAAAGAAATTTTTGGTAACGGATAAGATTAGAAAACAAATATCTTTCTTTTTAAGTCAAACATTCTCAATCAACACTATTACTACCATAATCAGTATTAGTATAATATAATCTTTACGAAAGCAAGGAATAATCTTTTCCAATTCCATTGACTAAGCATGTATTAGTACAAGCTTTGGGGTATTATTTTTGCATTTTGGTGGATGGTGGTCATACAAACTGTTAAGGAAAAGGAAGATGATTAAACAAAAAGAGAAGTTCTTCAAACGAAATGGTGGGCTATTGTTACAACAACAACTATCTTCAAGTGATGTCAATGTTGAGAGAAACAAATTGTTTAGTTCAAAGGATTTGGAGGAAGCCATTGATCGATTTCGTTTGTTTTTAGAGATGATATGAAATAAGTTGAGATGAGTTAAAATTAAAGTTGAAAGTTGAATAAAATATTATTAGAATATATTGTTTTAATATTATTTTTGTATTGAGATTTGAAAAAGTTGAATTGTTTATTTTATTTTGTGTAAAAATTTGAGAAAGTTGTAATAATTAAAATCATGAGATGAGATGAAAAGTTTTGTAAAAGTGAACGAGGCTTGGCAAGGGTGGACAATGAACTATTTACAAAAGTATGTTGTCTGTTGGAAGAATTGTAGCATTAAAAAAATCTGTGATAATTGATGAAGAAAAATTGGGAGAATTTGTTAATGAAATCGTCATTCTTTCGCGAATTAATCATAGGATTGTGATTAAATTACTTGGTTATTGTTTGGAAATAGAAGTTCCTATGCTAGTTTATGAATTTGTTCCCAATGGAACTCTTACTCAATATCTTAATTATCAAAATGAGGAGTTTCCACCAACATGGGGTATGCGTTTACAAATTGTGACAAAAGTTACTCTCTTTTACTTACTAATAAGTTTGATAACCGAATGAGGAAGAATAATTTCTCATTGATTTGTTTTAGTTGTACATCCAGCCTTTTTACAGCATATACAAGTAAAGAGCTACAATCAAGGATTCTATCAAATATAGAAAACTAAGATCACGTAACACTTACACTGAAGATCAGCTTCCTCACCTGTTTACCACCAAGACATTAAGACTACATACATACCCTCAGATGAGAAGTTTATAGCAAAAGTGGCCGATTTTGGAACTTCAAGATCTGTTGCTATTAATCAAACTCACTTGACCACACTAGTACATGGAACTTTTGGATATTTGGACCCAAGTATTTCCAATCAAGTCAATATACAGAAAAAGTGATGTTTATATATAGCTTTGGTGTTGTCCTAGCTGAGCTATTAGCAGGAGAAAAAGCGATTTCTTCTAAACGGTTGCTAGAAACCAAACGTTTAGCCACTTATTTCATTAATTCAATGGACGAAAAACATTTGTATGATATTCTTGATAATTGAGTTTTGAAGGAAGCTAAGAAAGAAGAGATTACTGCAGTCACCAATCTTGTGAAAAGGTGCTTGAACTTGAATTGAAAGAAACGACTTAGAATGAAAGAGGTCACAAAAGAGTTGGAGGCTGTACTGCAAATCTCACGAAAAGCCTCTAACCTTCACCAAAACTTTGAAGAGGTCGTACTCAAGAATGAAATGTTCGATCAATATGATGTTTCTACATAAACAATTGCAGGTATGTTCGGACAGTGGCATATCCTCATCTTTAGACGCTGAACCATTATTATCGTCTTAAATATTAGGGCCAGTATTTGAGCAATCTCATCTTGTGGACTACATAATTTAGTCTTTTGGTTGAATATATCTTGAAGTTAATGCCAGCCATGAATGTATCACTGAACATGGATTGTATATATATGATATATATCTTATGGTGGAATGAGGCATGCAAACATATACATTTTATGGTCTCACCTCCTCTAAGGAGCTCTTCACTTGCTTCTGGTTTTCCACACTATAGTTTCAGAATTAATAGTAAAGCAAAAAAATGGAACCCTTTTTTATGTCCTTTATACTAGCAACAAAGCAAGCATACTCTTCAAAGTTCAAACTCAAACCAGAAGTTCCACGCTATTAGAAATACTAGTTCATCTATTCTGAGTCTCTTATATCTATCTCAATCGGTTCTTCAATAAATAGAGAGCTCATTTTGATGTAAATATACGACATTGCAATACAATTAAGGGTGTGTTTGCTTGTTGAGATCATATCAACTCAAATAAATAGACTCAAAGATGGTTTACAAATTTTTTTGAAGAAATTTAAGGTGTGTTTGGTTGTTGAGATCATCTCAACTTAATATCATTGATGAATCTATTACTTTTCAACTTCTCATAAAAAATTTAAATTCATCTTAATTTACTTTATACATTTAAATACACATATCTCCACCTATTTAAATTCAAACATATTTTAATGAGATCTACGAAATATTACAATTTATAAATTAATTCAAATTATCTAAACAAGAATTGGCTGATCTCTCCCACGACAAAGATTCATGTGCTTTTCTCTCCTGCTTGAAATCATCACAAAAAAGCTCAAAGTAGGACAAAAACTCAAATGGAAGATTACTTTGACACCCTTGATTGTTTTAGAAGTCACCCGGCCAATAGCTTATGTTTACAAAGCGAAGACTTTTTCAACTGGTGATTATATAAGGTTGATATAATTATTCGTTCAGGCTTTAGTAGGGTCGTGTAGTACGTACTTTGGGTTAAACTTTTGCAAGCCATCGATCTTTTTATTTTAAAAGTTCTTTGGGCTTGATCGTGTACAGTGCACGTACACTTTTCCTCTCAGCCTCTGGCCTTGTAAACTGTCAAACTCAATGACTCATTGGGGTGCAGTGCAATGACTCCTCATCACACCCAATTATATTAAAGAGTAGTGAATGGTCTATTTAAAAGAAAACAAAAATTATGCCACCTGACAGTTTTCTTGTGTTATGTAGGTGTGCAACTGCAGGGTTTTAACATTGAAAATGTTCACTGAGAAATAACTAATTGCTTAAATTATATTGTACTCATCAATTTTCATACTTTTTTTTTTCTTTTCATGCAGGTTTTATATTTTAGATCTTATTCTTTTCACTCGTACATATTCTACAACGGTTTTATTACGTAAAATTTTGGAGACACGATTGAGAAAAAACTTTTGTGGAAGTGGATTTTGTCTATGTGCTATTATTGTTTTGTTTTTCTTTTTCTGGAGAGTAAATTTACCCACACTGGATTTCTATCATGGTTTCTTGGGTTTTTTTAGAGGGGGAGGGGTTGGTGGTGAGAGATAGTTGCTTGTATCTTTTGGATGAATAGGTCAGATCTACATCAGTTGACCATCTTGTGTACGATCAGTTCAATGAATAGCCAGATAAAATTTTAAAGTCATTACTGACATTCAGCTTCCCAATTTTGTTCTCATCCCTGCTTAAATTTGTGTTGCCACTCTATAGTGGTTAAAATGCCAAGACACTTTTTTGGTGGTCTCCAAATTGGTGGAACCTACAGTGAAGGTAATTAAACTACCAATTAGTCTTACAACCTGGTGGAACCTACAATGAAAGTAATCATTAACCACCTCCAAACAAGTGAGAATGAGTATTCACAAAAAGTGGGTGTAGTATAATGTCAGGAATGCAGTCATAGGGAGAGTCTCTTAGAGAGACTTAGGGAGACTGAAAAGGGTGTATGTTAAGGAACTAAATATTTTGCGGTGTTTTTTGAATTATAGGCTAGCAGGGTGTTTTTGGGCAGGGTAACTTTTTTGGGGGATGAAACAGGATGTTCAAGATGTTTAAAGCAGTGCATTAAGTAGTTATACTATATAGTATGTGGTTGTGTGTGGTTGTCTATCAATGGGGTTACTTGATCACTAAATAATTTTGTGGGTGTTTGGAGTTGTCTGAAAATTGCATGATCACAGTAAACATTGGTAACATATATTGCAAACTAGAAGCTGAGGTCGGATTACGTGCCTTGTAAGTAAAGATTATAATGCAAAGACTTAATGTCTTTGATTAGAAATATCTGCACCTCTTATTTACGAACACTCATTGTGTTGATGTTTGGTATCCACCTTATAAGTTGAAGTAGCCAAATAGTGTTTATGTGGCAAAACCTCAAGAATAGGCACTTGCTGGACACAGGACAATGCACTTCGGGATGGGCCTCGAGACAAGGTTCTGGTTTTAGCTTACACAAGTAGTTATAAGTTTTTTCAGTTTAGTAATTAAAAAGTGCACCCTATTTTCCTTTAGTCCTTGCTCCAAAGTTCATTTGATGTTTGCTTATTTTTGGACTTTTAGCTATTGCATGATCATTAAAATTTCTATTATATAGGGGTAAGTATGGGTGACAGAGAATGAGATTTGGTTTTTGATTTTGATGTACGTGTAGCTAAATTAAAAGATGAAAACTACATGTACGTTTAGATAAGGTTTAAGTTGGCTCTAGGTCATTATGGGTTGAAATGCTGATATTTGTGATGCTACATAATTCATGTGTATGTTGAATGGGTTTTCCCTTTTTCTCTTTAGTACAAGTCCATGGCAGTGTGTTAGTTATACTATAAGGTGTATGGTCGTATGTTTATTCCATAGGACTGGTATATAAAGGATTCACAAAGGGCAATAATAGTTTGGAGTCTAATGTCGTCAGGTGTTTTGCGCTAACTCATGAGCACACATCCTACTAGGTGGATGTTTATCAAGCTACCAAGTGTATATTGGTTGCTGCCTTTTGGTTGATGCATGGCTGGACCAAAATGTACGTGTGAGGATGTGTTGTACTGGATGAAGGTTCGGGGATATTGAACTTGGATGCATATTAGAGATGACTCTGTTTTATTGGGCAGTTTTTTGTTGAGATACAATTAAACATGAACAATTTCATGGTAGTTAGATAAACTGTGAAGTGGACCACTGCCGTGCGTGTGAAATGACTTGATCCTATCTCACCCAGCCCTGCCAAGCCAGTGGATTTTGCTGCCTATAAGTGTTATGGACAATTTTTGATTCAGTTGATGATGTTAATATTGTATTACATTTAGAATTTGCTAAGACCTGAGATTTAAATTTGTAAGGTTCTGGGATTTGAAATGTAATAGTTAAAAATCCTTGATCAATTCCTGGAAAACTGATCAAGGATTTTAAACAGTTTATGAATGAATGTTCACATGGTTCTTACTTTGAAATAGTTATCGACTTCTTATTTAGCACAAAATAATGTTATTTGGTATAATTTAGTAATATTGCTTATCAGAAGAGATCAATAATATAGGAATGTTTATAATCAAGATTTTATGGCTATGACAGCCATACAATTTCCATAATTAATTATTTATTTATTTTTTAATTTTGTAAAAGACTATGAAATGAGCAGTCCCAACTATTTTTGAGAATCGTTTGCGGCAAAGTAGATTAACCGGAAATAAGCTTTCCCAACTATGGCTTTTGTATTCACTATCTTCGGCGATTTCAACTCGCTGGAAATAAGTTTATTTCAAACGATTTGAAATGAGGCAATCGGTTTTTGGCAACCAACCCGCAATGAAAATGATATCGTTAGAATAAATTATTTGCAGCGAAATTTAGGCTTATAGCGGCAATTTTGTAGCAATGGAAAAGACCGAATTCCTTGTAATGAGCAACACGTACGTTGGGAATTAATAATTCTCTAAATTCATGATCCACTTCTTACGGGGATATATATTATAATTTAACACGACAAATATCATTGAGATGTGCAAATATTAGAAAATTAATTAAATAAATAAACTTTAGTTTATGATATCATGTTTCATTGTCTAAATTTCAAAGTCTTTGAATATATTTGATTGAAGTGAAGAAAAATTCAACTGATTCATATGACGTCATGATTTGTTTCAATGTCCTTTTCTTGGAATAAAAGTCTGATTATTAATTTTTTTAAAAACATGTTTGATAGGGGTTTATTGATTAATTATCAAATAATTAAGTATCTTTTTATTTATTTTTTCCGTGGTAGATCATTATTGAATGCAGTACTATTTTCCTCTTTGACAAAGTCAAAACAGATTAGTCTATTATGTGTTTTCATGGCCGATCATAGAATATATTTAGGGGTGTAACCGGTCCGGTTCGGTCCGGTTTTGTACAAAATCTAGGACCGAACCGGTAGGCACCGGTTTTGTATTTTTCAAAACCGATTACGCACCAATTTTCCTCCTAAACCGGTATTCTGGTTTTACCGGTTTCCGGTCCGGTTTGGTCCGGTTTTCCGGTTTTAATAAAATACAAATTTTTTTATAAAAATTCTGTTTAAAAGAAAAAACTGATTTAAAAAGTTCTGTTTACCATTTACAAAAATCTGCTTTGCAAAAAAAAAATCTGCTATGTAAAAAATTCTGATATAAAAAATCTGCTTTATAAAAAAAATCTGTTATATAAACAAAATTCGCTATATAAAAAACTGCTATAAAACAAAAACTAAAATAAGAAATTTAGTGTAAAAAAAAAATCTGCTATAATCCTATATTAGACGATTAGTATTAGTATATATATATTAGTATTAGTTATAGCTATATAATATATTAGACAATATAATAGTATTAATATTAGACTATTAGTATAGCTATATGTTAGTGTTAGTTTTGATGATTTAGTATAACTATATTAGTATGACTATAACTATAATCTATATTAAAATATTAGTATTAGTATATATGTGATTATTTTTTATGTGATTAAAAATTATAATATATAAATAGTACCGGTTCGGTCCAAAACTAACCGAAACCGAAACCGGACCGGTTCCGGCCGGTTTTTCATTTATGAAAATCGGTTCCGGACCGAACCGTTCCAAAACCGGCACAACCGGTCCGGTCCAGTTTGGTCCGGGCTGGTTTTCCGGTTTTTTTTTACACCCCTAAATATACTATCTTTCTCTCAATTATAATATCCTTGACAAAGTCTAGCAATATATTTTACTCTAACATTCATTGTGACCCCATTTGGTTACAGACGAGATGTATTTTTAAAAATTAAATAAAACATTATTATAATATAATTTTTTAATGTTGATTGTGTCACAATTGGTTGTGGATTAATTTGACTTATTGCGACAATTAATTAATAAATGAAAGAAATAATTAATCCACTCAAATAATGTTTTGATGGACTTGTTATCTCTTGGCATTTTTTTGAGATATTGTTCGAATATGAAATCTCCAGACCAGTAGTACTAATAATTCTCTTTATTTAAAAATTTTATATAAATTGCATGGGTTAAACATGATGCTAAGCATAAATTATAGGTACGATAAAAGTATATTTATAAAGGGGTAAGTTTCATAATATTTCTTCAGTAGATGGAACTTATAAATTTCTTAATGATAGTAACGAAAGCTACCATTAGGCCAAGTCTAATGGTAGTTGGATGTTAGTAACTTAGTTGAAGCTTGAGAGTGACTAAAGAAAAAAGAAGGAAGAAAGAAAGAAAGAAAGTGGGCGAAGTCTAATATTGAAACGTCTTTGAGGATTCCTTGTGGAAATTTTTGCCATCAAGCACGACTTGGCTGAAAGAGTAATACGTGGGACACGCACTGCCTTTTTTTTTCCAGGGTGAAGTTGCGAGGAAAGCAAAAAAATACACTCCAATTTAAAACTTGGAAACCCCTTGGGCCAAATATGGAGACAAAGGTTTGGTTAGATTGTATGTAGCAAAACTCATTCTTTCTCCATGACACAAGAGGGTGACAAACATCCACTAATTCTCTCCAAAACTAGTCGTGGAAAGGAAACATACTTTTTACCATGAGTTTAGTTCGGTGAGAATAATTTAGTGGGAAAAGGAATTTTTATCACTAACAAATATATTTTTTGCCACCACTAGCATTAGTAGGGAAAAAAACTAAAATAAAAACTTGGTCCTCATGGGTTATATCCTTTAACGTAGAATTTTTTTCTTTTGCCATGATAAGGACTTAATCACAAAAGGTTATGAGGTCTCACATTATTGTATCCGTCGGTAGTTGTTTATTTGCCACGATGATGTATGCTTTTTGCGACGACTGAAAGTGGCCGGTATTGATAGAAAAATAATAGAAACCAGGCATAATCCCCACGTTACCCCGCGAGACCCATCTTCCCTTTCCCCTTTCTTTGTTTTCCCCGCACGCCCTTTCCTTTCTTCCCCAACCATCCCCCCATGCCCTACCTCGCGATAATCACCATGGCCCTCTCCCTATAGACGGCGGCGAATTCGCAGGGAGTATAGGATCCGCCCCACCAACGCAACCTCACCGATTGGTGCCTATTAAATCCGTGTTCATGCCCTAGACTCCAGAACCCTCTCTTTAGCCGGAAATCAGTGGGTGCGTCCCCTCTCTCTCTCAATTGATATACACAGTAAGTCTCTCTCTCTTCTCCCTCCGTGTTCTCTATCTATCGGTTGTATGATTGTATACGATTTGAGGGAAAATATTATGATATGGTTGTCACAACAGATTTGAGTGGTAATTGCTTGACTGAATCTAGATTTCTGGAGTTATATTATCTGCATATGCCCGCTATTTAGACAGGAAAAAAAGCTGAAGGATAACAATCAGATTTTGGTTGTTTTTTAGTTTTAACGAAATGGTAGAACAACCCTCTGTTCTGAAAATACCCCTGTATTAGATTTAACATTTAGATTTATAATAAATGAAATTAGTTGCTTAAAATGCCATTAATTCAGCATGCTAATTAGTTTGTATGGAATTTGTAAACAGTATTGCACAAATGATAACCCATCATCATTTTCTCCTTCAATGAATAACCGAAAGTTTTTATGTTTTTTTGGACATTCTTTGTAATGAAAAAGCATACGAACAGAGAACATGATTGTTGTGGAGAATATTATTAGGTAAGATGTTGACGTTTCGTGAGCAACCCCAAACCTTTATATTTGCCTTGAGATCTTTTGTTTCTCAATTATACACAATCTCCTTGGGTAAATTTTTTGAGTATAAGTACCTATGGTCTGAAAACATAAAGGTTTGTTAGGGTGTCACATACTCACTTGTGATTGTATCTAACCAGTTGGCTCATGATAAGCTAGTACTATTTGGTTCTTCGCACACTTATTGTCTGAATCCACACATGATTTTTTTGTCTATCAGACATGCATGCATACATGCCCAGCTACTCACAATAGCTTAGTGTACGTGGGAATGCAGATTATAGGTATTCTGGCTAGGGGCCTATATTGTGTATGGTTGCATCATACCCTTAACAGAAATGTTGTCCATGCTGTTATAATGGTAATTAGGGTTGTCCAAACTCGTGGTTAAATTTCCTTTAACCCATACTCTATTGATTGGAAGGTGGAATTGTTTTTTAGTGTTTGTTCTCATGATGTAGTAAAGCTGAAATCAGTTCAAATGATATCCCAACTAGTATTCCCAATGCACCATGGTCAATTTTCACTTTACCATTATTATGGTTGGCTTCTTTAACTCCTAAATTCTATGAATCATTAGCTGAGATCTTAGAATTTATTAGATGGGCAATCTTCTAAGGCTGGTTCTTTGGAGCAAAGATAGCCCTTATTGTAAGTAGCTCAATGTGCCGTAATTCACATTGAGTTGATGTGCTTTGCTTTTCTAGACTCACATCTCCACTATAATCACAATTATAGTGGGATTTGCTGCAATGATCCACTTTAACATCTTGTAGTGGGGTTTGCTTTAAATGGTATTTTCATTTTTTCTCAACTTGGTATGAGACAATTTTTCTGATACTAGCAGTCCCTCACAAGTTCTGATTATTGTTGGTCACTATAATTGGTTAGCTTAATAGTGCAGGGTTGATTTGTGTTTAGGTGAAACAACAAATGGATTCTTTTGTATGTTGGTATGTTAAGTCAGCTAAGAATATATATTCTAATGGGGCTGCTCATACACTAGGGTATGAACTCTTCAATAAGGGATTAGTAAAGCATGTGGTTGATATGGAAGATTACCCTTCTTGTTTTCATTCCTTCATTCTGCAACCGACTTCTCAACCCTGTATTGGAAGGTACTCCCTTTAAGAAAATTTACATTAACGATACTTTCATACACAACTTTCTTCTTCAAAAGGTTAGGGTTATTAGGACTGGCCCAGATTAACATAGCTCTTATAATATAATAAGAGCTTTTTCTCCCCTCATATCTCATGTATGTGGGGAGATTCATTACTCTACATAACCCCTGAAACATGTTTAGCATGGTTGCATTAACGTGCTGGATCATTTCTGCATTACCCTAAACCATTTTGATTTTTACACTCTATGCTTAGCATAATTTGAACCTGCTACCTAATCTATAATTGGGGAATGGTAATCCAACCAACACACACACACATAAACCCACTCCTCTACCTATATAGTTAATTACCCACGAAAAAACAGAGGGCAAAAACATTGGTTTCGGTTTCACCCCTTTAGGTTGATTCCCCCCAAGGTCAACGGGCTGTCCACACTAGATATCCTCTCCTACTTAGTGTCTCATGTCATGTCCTAATATAGTAATGTTGATTATCTTGATCAAGTCTGATCTTCTTGGGTCTATTATCCCCACCTGAGCAATACATGAATTTAGATTTTCCTGTCAAATTTATGCAGAGGCTGTGTGTCACAAACAATTTAATTCAGATTTTTGATTCTCTTGACTTCAAATGATTTTAATTCTCAACATAGACGTAAGGATGTAAATGTAGTGTGTTTAAATTTCAATACCAATGATTTTGCTGGACGGTGAATTCAATCCCTTATTTCACAGTTTATTATGTGGTTCATCACTCATATTGATATTCACTCTGCGGATAAACTGGTTAATCTTTAATGGATTCATGATTGGTGCGGGCCATTTTCAGTTTCTCTATCCTATCCTGTTTTTATACATCACCCGAAGCCGAAGGAATTAGTTTTTTTTCGTAGTTATTTTTTCATTTTTTTTTCCCACATACTGACTTTTACCCTTGAGTTATACATCATCTTATTAATTCCTTGTCTATATTGTTTTGTAATATTATGACTTTGTAATATTTCTTATTCATCATATACTATTTTCCCATATGTAAACCTTCCATATGTAAACCTTCCATATGTAAAACTTTAACAATGATCCCAACAACTATATCCGAGGAAAAAAAACTGCAGCACAGATAATCTATATACATGTTCAGCTAAAAAAATATATTTGCCGTTATCCATATGTAAACCTTCCATATGGATCCACCTAGTTTGCGTCTAATCACCTTAAATTTAATTTAAGGTGTAACCAAAATCATTACTAAGTTAGAGGGCAGGACACTCCAATTCTGATGCTAGCTTCTAATCCTTTGGGAAAGATACCCAACTCAGATTAATAGCATATGGACTACACATTGGATAACCACATGCATTTGGTCCCAAGCATATAGTTAATCACAATGGATTTTTTGAAATAACTATCTCTGTATCCGCAACCTCGCCCTAAACAACAATCTTGTGGGACCAGCTTGTAATTGGCATGATCATTACATTGTCAATCTCTTCATGATGGCCACACACCACACTAATGTGCAGCTATTAACCGCCTTCTGACTTAAATATTGAGGATGCCGCATGTTCCCATTAATTAACTACACGCAACAACCATAGGAGCACAATATACTTTCATGTATGTGATCTTTGACCTTATACATCATAGTATTGGATGATTTTGAGGTTTAATTGTTGGATATTTAGTTTGAAGTCCCCAAGGTGAAAATACTTGTAGGTCTCCAAGATTTTTAACAGCTATTGACAGTTTCATAGCTATAAATCATTCTGAAATACTTAGTAACAATTGCCCATATCCTAATATGATGTTTGCTTCCATTTGGTCAGCTTCATACTATGGATAAGTCTTGGATGCATATTGAAGATAGATTGCATTCCAGTGAGTATGCTGAAGGGGTTAGACAATTCGTCGCTATGGCCATTTCCCACACTGCTAATACTGATCAGATTAGGTGTCCATGTAGAAGATGTCAGAATAGAGCTTTCCACTCCATTCGTACAGTTGAAGATCATTTATTCTTTAGAGGGATTGATCCAACTTATACTCCATGGATATTCCATGGAGAAGATGATCCATTCCGGAATTCAACTTTTTCGGAAGAAGAAGAAGATGATCCATTGGCTCATAGTGATTATATTGATGATCTCGATGAGCTTTTAGATGACATCCATCATGGGTCGTATATGGATCATCATATCAGAGCTGACGGTGAATCTTATGGTGGCGATCAACCCTCCACCTCTAATCCTCCTGTGAACTCTAATTTCGAGGACTTGGTAGCTGATGCACGACGTCCACTTTATCCTTCAGGTACTAAGTTCTCAAAGCTATCATTCATCGTTAAGCTGCTTCACATCAAGAGCATAGGTGGGTGGACCGTGAAATCTTTTGATATGGTCCTAAAGCTCTTGCAAGAGGCATTTCCTGATGCTCTATTCCCTGATTCATATAATGATGCCCGTCGCTTGGAGCGGGGATTAGGCTTTAGTTACGAAAAGATTCATGTCTGCCCAAATGATTGTACCTCTTTTTGGAAGGAAAATGCATCGTACAATGATTGCCCTAAATGTGGAGCATCTAGGTGGGAGCAGAGCACAATTCAGGGCCGAAGGATACCACAAAAAGTACTCCGACATTTTCCCCTTAAGCTGCGCTTGCAGAGGCTATATATGTCAAAGAAGACAGCCCAAGACATGAGATGGCATGTAGATGGACATATTGATGATCCGACGTGCATGCGACACCTATCAGATTCGAAGGCTTGGAAGGACTTTGATAAGAAACATATGCCATTTTCCACAGATCCTCGCAATGTTAGACTTGGTTTGGCCAGTGATGGGTTTAACCCATTCAACAACATGAGTAGACCGTATAGCATTTGGCCAGTACTGCTTGTGCCGTACAACTTGCCCCCCTGGCTATGCATGAAAGAACCATACACTATGCTCTCGTTGCTAATACCTGGCCCTAAGTCACCAGGTAATGATATTGATGTCTTTCTGCGTCGTCTACTCGATGAGTTGAAGGAGTTATGGGAAGAGGGTATTCGTACGTATGATGCATACAGCAAACAACACTTTATGTTGCATGCAACGCTACTCTGGACAATCAATGACTTCCCCGCATATGCCAATCTTTCTGGGTGGAGTACAAAGGGCAAGATGGCATGCCCCCATTGCATGACTGACACAAATTCACAATGGTTGGTATATGGCCGCAAGCATTGCTATTTGGGTCATCGACGATGGTTGGCCCCAGATCACAGTTGGAGACGGAAAAAAAAATGCTTTTAATGGACATGAAGAGCACAATCTCCCCCTATCAAGGGTCCAGGAAGAGCAATTGCTACAACAATTGAGTCAAGTGTCCCATCTTCAGTTTGGTAAATCTTCTACCAAAAGGAAAAGAACTCCCAATCATCTTAATTGGATGAAAAAATCAATATTTTTTGAGCTTCCTTACTGGTTATCCTTAGGTTTGAGACATAATCTGGACGTCATGCATATAGAGAAAAACATATGCGATAACGTTGTTGGAACATTGTTGAATATTGAAGGTAAAACTAAGGACTCTGCCAATGCACGTAAAGATTTGGCCAATCTTGGAATAAGGAAAGAATTGCATTTACAACAAAATGGTGAGTCTATAACCATGGGTCTTGGATGCTACATGTTAAATTTAAATGAGCGAAGGGCTTTTTGTGAGTGGTTGTCAAAAGTTAAATTCCCTGATGGGTTCGCATCGAATATTGCCCGGTGTGTCAATGTTCGTGAGGGAAAGATCAGTGGAATGAAGAGCCATGATTGTCACGTATTTATGCAAGCACTGTTGCCGGTTGTTATTGGTGGGTTCTTACGGGCCGACGTGCGTCAAGCCTTACTAGAGTTGTCTTGGTTCTTCAAGGAATTATGTTCCCGAACTTTGAACTTACCAGTGTTGCATCGTCTTCATGCTAATATTCCCTTGATTCTCTGCAAATTAGAAATGATATTCCCTCCAGCTTTTTCTGATATCATGGTGCACCTCTCTATTCACTTGTCAGAGGAGGCTCTATTTGCAGGACCCGTGCAATACAGATGGATGTATCCTTTTGAGAGGTACTTAGGAAAGTTCAAGCGGTACGTCCGCAACAGAGCCCGTCCTGAAGGCTCAATTGCTGAGGCATATGTGCATCTCGAGTGCCTTACATTCTGCTCTATGTACCTCCATGATATAGAAACTAAGTTTAATAGAGAGGAACGCAATAGTGATGTACTTAACAGTTCTGCTGAGGAGGGGAATAGGGCAAGTTTATCGGTTTTCTCACAGAAAGTTAGACCATTGGGGACAGGGCACTCCCACAAATTAGCCGACATACTAATGGTCAAGGCCCGATGGTATGTTCTTAATAATTACGTGGAGGTAGAGCAATACATTGAGTACGTCCATCATCCTACTATTCAATACTTTAGGTTATCAATAGCAATTGTTGATACCTTCTAACAAAATACTTGTATTGACAGGGAGCACTATAACAAGATGAAAGAAGAGAACCCTGATAACATCGATCGTAGGCACCAGAGTCAATTTCCATCGTGGTTCAGGGCACGGGTAAGAGTTTGTTTCCATCTGGTCGCATGTAGTTAAGTTAACGTTGATATTCCATAATTATATGTAATCATTTACACTTTCGCTTTCCTCTTGTCTGGTAGATTCGAGAGCTACGTGCAGTTAGGCCAACAGAGGTATCCGACGACATATATGCATTAGCATGTGGTCCAGATCCATGGGTCGCATCTTATGCTAGATGCATAATGAATGGTGTTCGATTCCATACAATGGAGCATGAAAGGCATCGCCGCACTCAAAACAGCGGGGTTGCAGTGCATGGCGAGCATCGGGGATCCACCGTTGACTTCTACGGAGTGTTGCATGATATTATAGAAATACGCTACATGGGTTGGCGTAAGGTTTATCTATTTCAATGCAGTTGGTATGATGTTGGCGACCCGAGAAGGGGGATATGGGTTAGGGACCACTTAACGTTGGTGAATACTGCTAGGCAGTGGTATAAAGATGAGCCGTTTGCCCTTGCGTGCCAAGCAAGTCAAGTATTTTATTTGTCCGATCCAATTTTGGGTGGAAGTTGGCAGGTCGTCCATAAGGTAATAAGTAGAAATGTTTACAACCTTCGCGCAATGACGCCTGTTGAGGATGCGCTTGATGATGGTGAGTCATCATGGGATGACTTAGGCGATGACGATCGTAATAATCTAGACAACTATCCCCCTACTCTTGATGTTGATGAAGCCATGCCCGATCCATTGAACCAACTCGGTGAAGAGCATTTGCTAGTTAAGACAACAAATATCTCGCGTCCAGACCCGGCCTAATCAATCGACGATGATGTCGATGATGATCCTGACCCAGGTGACGATGAAATGGGAATGGAGGACATAAGTGACGATGACAACTCGGAGAACGAGTCCAGCCATCCTCTGACTAGGGAGGATGATGATTAGTGACCCAAGACATGATTGTAGTGAGTTTATTTGATGATGTTGAAAAGAAAATTTAGGAGTACGTCTAATATTGCCTGTCTAGTAGTTTTACCAAGACAGGCAATCTAATATAGGTTCCATTTTGTTTTTATAGTTGCTCACCTGTAGTTGTAAGTAATAAACTATAGGTGATTAGTTAAGCTAACGTACTTGCTGACTACGTGTATGTGTGTAATGCGCAGACAATGAATGACATAGGGTTTCGACTCCATTTTGCTAGAAGATCAATGGGAAGCAAGCATGCGAATGCATATGGTATGTTCTTTATGTGGTTAGCGTACAATGTTCCAATGGCCAAAGTTGAACAAATTAAGTAAAACATGTGGTCATTGGTTTCCCATGACCATTAAATTGATAACCAAATTGGTTGGGTTAGGTTGTGAAAGGTTGCTGTTTAACAAACATAAGGTAGAGCTCAATTGGTATTCCATGGGTATGAAGTTTGGTTTACATAACAAGGCAATGTATACATGATAATGTAACTAATAATCTTTGTTAACTTAGAAATATAAGTTGCTCAGTTACTCATAAATGGTCATTACATATTTTGTGCAGATTTCGGGGATTGCACATTAAAGCTAATGTGATGCTTGGAGAACCTACATCAAATGCCCTAGGATAGTTGGTATATTTTGTGATAGTGTGTTGGGATTTAAATGGTACAAATTGCTAGGCCATGGTTACAGTTGAATGTTAGGTTGATATTCAAATGGGAACAATTTAAGTCTTAAAGCGTAATTTGTCTCAACTGAATTCTATGTTCCACTAATAACTGAATGTGGTTGTCCTGGCTCATGTGGATTTAGTATGGAAAAATTGAATGCAAGTAGAACAAGATGTGTCCATATAAGATGACATAAAAGCACGCTGCATGGATGACATAGGGTATAATGCATCCGAATGGGGGAGTGATATAAATATTAATCCTACTTAAGGGGTGAAATAACATTTGGTAGTTGCTGCAAAGTTAATTATAATAGGCGTACATGCGGCTAGTTATGCTCATCAAGGGTATATTATGTACTAAGATGTTTGTGAGTTAGTCAGGTTCACACACCATGGTGAATGCAAGTTAATTAATATTCGTTTACGTAAAGAACAACACTTTATGAAAACCATATGGATGAATCAGAGGTTTAAAATCTGTTTCACACAATATTAATCCTACTTAAGGGGTTAAGTAGAAACCAATGCATAAAGTTACATTGCCCATATCATATAGGTAAGTATTACTATTGACTTATATGATATGGCATGTGTGAAATCATAGGTAAAGAGCTGCGGTAGTTATACAACCATAAATGGAATATTGAGTGAAGATCAGTGAAATTTTATATTCCTTTCGTAGGCATGCCCTCAATTTGTGATGGAGATGCCATGATCATTAAGTTAGCACAATCCAGAAAATAGAATATAAAATTGATAACAATTGTAGTCTGATTTTTTTGAGGGGTCTCCCTTCGAGAATATTTCTTCTGTGGTTGTGCAAGTTAAAAGTAGATGAACCAGTAAAGTACATTTGCATTAAGTGAAGAAGCAAAGTGTTTCTATATGATTGAATTGTCTAAAACAGAGTCCAGCTAGCTTATGTTCCTAACTAGGTGCAAATTGACAATTAATGAATTAATTAAGTATAATAAAGGTTTAGCATGGTTCAGATAATCATCCACAAGCTAGCTTAGCTTGTGGATGATTATTAACTATGATACTCTGCCCAAAGTATGCATTATTAATGTGGCCAGGAAAGAAAATAAATGTCTACCAATTATGCTGGCACAAGATTCACTCATGACTCGCAGGCATGGTTCCAATTGGAATATGTAACCTGATTTAAACCCAAAGTACATCCGCAATATATAACTATAATAGGGCAGTGGTGTAAAGAGCTAAGTAGTTATTGATCCCCTAGATATTTTTTATAACACTAAATATCCTTTAACAAGCAATATTTAGTGTTTCGTCAAAAGTAGTTCATTTAATGGTATGTAAGGATATAGAAATTGATTTATATGTATAGCAATGTCAGCATATATATTGTGGAGGGGAACGAGGGTGTATTTCCAGATCCAAATATTTCTAGAAGAGGCTTTTATGCCTAATTAATAACCACCAAATTCCAGTGAATATAAAATCAGAATGCAAGCAAAATTAATAAAAAAGTTGCAGAATAAATTATAACAAACCTACCTAGAATTGGTGAATAAATCAATAATTAGTTATTGCTCACCAACCTACCTATAGGGAATAATTTATAGTTTCCACTAATATGCATATCTCGCGTCCAGTGCAATAACAAGTGCAAAATGTACTATACAGATTGAAATATCTGTATAGCAATTTAAGTAAGGGATATTTGCAACTGCACGTAAATAGCATTCTACAAGGCATCCAACACAGATTAATAACCCAAAATATGAAACTTAGAAAAGTGGTGGACATAGATAATTTAAGTCAAAATACAAAGCGGGAGAATTGTAAAATTCAGGGCAGGATATTTTAATTGTGATGATGCCTTTTGGCTGGGAAATGGCGCCAGTGATGTGGTCCACAGCAAAGCTGAACTGCAGGGTGGATTGATGAGGAATTGACAGCAGGGGAGTTGGTGGCATCGTACAGCAAGCTGAGAGGTTTGAAGTAGAGTCATACATAACATATTGGGTTCCTCAGTTCACGTAAAGCAACACTTCCAGTTGAGAAAAAATTGAGAGTTTTTCTCAACCTTTTCCTTCACCGCACGGGTTCACCTAGACTCCCTTCCGAGCTGCTGGCCATTTCCTTTATATCCATTCACAACCCCACAGCTTCTCTATCCTCTTCACATCTGCCAGGCAAGCCAAAGTGGAAGGAAAAATCAGGTACACATTGCTACTCTACACAATTATATTTGTGCAACTCCTTCTGAATGATGAAAAGGTTATACATTCTCGACAGTTCTCTGTTTTTTTAGTGTGTAATATCACTTTACAAAAACCTGTTCATGTAAAGCATAGATTTTTCTTCTTCTTAGGCAAAAACTAAATTGTGGTAGGTTAAATTTAAGAACATATGTTGATTACATATCGGTTTGCATCAAAAAGTTCATGCACTATACATCACAAGCATGTTATATTTCTCAAAAAACCATGCTGTTTTTTACACCAGCTTCATACTTCGAACAGTGCTACACAATGGGTGTTTTGTGCAATATTGTAGTAGCTGTGGTAAACCAGATACCCAAAGTGATCATCCTTAATACATCATGCATTACATAGCATGCATTGAACTCTCTTCTTGAAGTAAGCGCTACTCAGTTATATTTTTATAGACATGGACATGTTTAGTTCCCTACATTGAGTATTACCTGACACAATTTACAGAACAGATGAAATAGGTTTTTCCCTGTTTTTACATATCAATGTAGTTTCTGGGTGGAGTAAAAGATAAATTTTTTGTGATTTTCTAACACATAATAGCATCCACCTATGTGCACATCACAGTTGAAGAGCAGGACACCACTTCAATACTAGCACCAGTAATAGGGTAGGTACAGATGATACTTTCATCTTAGTATTACAATTTAGCTATAAATTGTAGAATAATGAAAATAGAAGTAAAAAAAGTGGTTAATGACTTCTTATTGATAAAGACATTTTGGCAGGTTCAGTTTGGTAAAATTGAGCCCTAGGATAGTTAGTATATTTTGTTAAAATGACAATCACAGAGTTATGACTTCAAGAAGACATATTAAAGTAACATGGGGAATGGTTAGTCTCTTACCCCACTAACTTAGAAGAGCCTTACATGCCTTGTTTTGTGAAACCAGCTGGCCTGCTACTTAGTGTTTTTTACATAAAAAACAGAGGGCAAACTTTGTCGTATAGGGTAAAAGTTGGAGCAAAAACTAACCAAATATTTCCCCCCTGTCTATATCATGTTAGTATGATAGGAAATCAATACTATAATGTGGCAAACATAACAATTAGAGGCTTATTTATCATTATTTTACATGTCGATACTGTTTTGTTTGGCAAATATGTACTTAATGTTGTAAATATGTTCCTGGTTGGGTGCAGCAAAAACAGTATTGATATCCACCCAATAGCAAAGCCAAGGATGGTGAGAAGTATAAAGTTTCGGGGGGGTCGAGTCCGACATGGTAGAGTTCAGCTATGTAGTAGTCAAGTACGGGACACGTTGCCTCCGAGCACCGTGTTGCGGGATGAGCCGGACTCAAATGATTCAACTCAGGATGTAGGAGCAGCGGGTGCAATAGAGGTTTTGGGTGGACACCAGGTTGGAGATTCAATCACTAATACAGGTATGTCATTCGGTACAATAATCCAAGCTATAGCATTTACTAAGTATTATTTGATTGATACACAATCAAATAGTAGCCTAATGCAATCTATACTAATGGTAGCTATATATATATGAGACAATAGTTATAACAATTTTTTGTATTGATGTAGATCCACCCCCTAAGAAAAGGGGAAGAGGGCCAGCGAAGGGCACTCTATTTGAAAGGATGAGAAAAGTGGGGAAAATACCACTTGTTATACAAGATGGACATAGAGGGCCATCTTGCGAGAATGCAGCAATATTCACTGGGCGACTAACGGATATCATTAAAGTACATGCCGACATGAGGCATGCCAGTTGGAGTTGTGTACCTGATGATGAAAAGCAAGAATTGATTGACCGTGTTAGGGTAGGACTCTGTTTTTTTTTTTAAACATCGTAAGCTGCATTCGTACATATCCAACCCACAAGCTGGATCATGTTTGGTATTACTTTATGTAACAGTTTTGCTTCTTTGATATTGCAGGCAGATTTTGTTCTAGATTGGAATAGAGACAACCAAGTATAATACATATCATTATGCATTACACAAAGTGTATTTAAAATATGCTTCACATGAAGAGGCCCTACGTGGTGGGACGGACAAGGTGGAGAAAGCTGTATGGGAAAAGCTCTGTGAACGGTGGGCAAGTGTAGCTTTCAAGGTATTTCTTATGGACATTAAGTTTCTGCTCTATTTAGACCTTTATAACAAGGTCTGCAAAATTCTGTTCAGTATTGTAGCAACATAGCTGAAGGCACCTCCCATTTAATTAGGTTTCATATTCCTGTTTTTCTCGCACATGTTAAATAATATATCCATATGTGGTTTATAAAGGGGCATTAATAAATTGGATTCCCATGCAGGAGAAATCCAGAAGGAACAGTTCAAACAGGCAGAAACTAAAGGTCAAACACACCGGTGGCCGAAAATCCTTCATACGGATAC
This sequence comes from Carya illinoinensis, assembly GCF_018687715.1. Classification (NCBI taxonomy): domain Eukaryota; kingdom Viridiplantae; phylum Streptophyta; class Magnoliopsida; order Fagales; family Juglandaceae; genus Carya; species Carya illinoinensis. Next base: position 7,669,454 of record NC_056755.1, on the reverse strand, counting down.
TTGAGGAAAAGGTTTGTCATATGCATATGGTATAAAACCTTCCAGATTATGGGTATATCAGACAATAAAGTTACTCTTATTTGTGTGTTTCAGAGGGAGAAAGCTTCTAATATGGTAGAATTCTACAAGGAAACACATTGGTCAACACGGAAGGGTAAATGGATCAATGCAGCGACCGAACACAATTATGTAAGAGTGTTACATTTAATTTTATATCTTTTAACAGGTTTCAAAGTAACTTTAACAACCCCCTGATTTTCCTTTGATAACATTTTCAGAATCTGATGATTGAAAGGTTAGCTGAAAAGGATACTGAAGACGATGTAGAAGAAGCTGTTGACACGGTCTTCAAAGAAGTTTTGGGAAACAGACCTGGCTATGCAATAGGCTTAGGGCACATGGTGATTCCAGACCCCTCTCCTTCAATAAAGAACAGTAGGGAATTTATCCGGCTATCGGAGGAGAATAAACGGAACAAAAGTGAAGCGAAAATGTATAAGAGCAAACTCGATGCAATGATGGGCGATATTGCGGAGTTGAGAAGGAATTTTTCTGAGCATGAGAAGGTCTTAATGAGCTGTAGGAGCACTGATCAGCAACTTTATGGTAGTGAGTCTCATGGAGAGACTCAGCGAGATGCTTAGGCATCTCACTTGATATCCAGGATTTTCGGCCATTGGAAATATTTTGTGGGACTCTATTTTTTGTGGGTTGTTTATAACATTTGTAACAATCCAATGGCCAAAGACTATAGTTAATTATATATATTTTGGTACTTTAGTATTATAGTTAGGGTGCATATCTATTAATAGTGCAGGAAATATAAAGCTGAAGGGTATTACTTTTTGAGTTGTAGCTATGTTGTTGTTATGAGAGGGTAAGTTCTCTCTCTCTCATATAGTAAAGATATGATCTTATGCTTGGGTCAGATTTGATTAAATTGACAGAAAAACTCCAAATCAGAAGGCTGATTTAAGTGTTTTCAAAATTGCAAGTTAGAAGAGTACTGTCCAGCTTTCAGTCATAATGTCCATCGTGGAAAGTAGATGCAGGGTTTGCTCATCTGATGATATACATTTTCAGAGCGGGAGGTAATTAGCTGGGCTGTAATTTGGGTATGTTTAGGACTCTATATTTCTACACACTTAATGGATATTTTCTCACTAATATCCATCGAAAGCACCCAGTAATCTGTTTGAATAGTGATTTAACAGCCCAAGGGGTTAGTTTATATGCTATAGTTAAATATTCACACCTAAGTAGTTAGATAAGATAAGGAAACCCTCTCTTATCTAACTATGTCGGATATATAATGAAACCCACTTAAAATGGACTACCGTAATCATCTATGTGTGGATAATAAAGTGGCATGTATATCTGGTATTGCTGATTGACCAACACTTGATGGATAGTGCGAAAATAATGTAGCTTTAAATGATTTTGTTTTCGTAGTTTTCAGCATATGAATTTTTTAAGTTAAATATTGGATTGTGCATTTAAATGAGTCTCTCTCATAAATTAGAGGAGGGGATATTTGACATATGTATATTGGTTGAACGGGTAAATTGTTACAACAGATTGTGGGTCATGTGATGATGTGTATCTAACCATACTTTCATATGGGAGATTCAAGATACTCTGTAATCTACCATTGCTATGGAAGATGATGTTTCCAGTATAAATATGGGTCGGTTGTTTTCTTGCAACACTACAACAATTCCGAATAGCAATTGGGCTGTTCTTAAATAACGGATATATTTAAGCATGTATTAATGTATTGCAAGCATGTGAATGGCAGACCTGCTATAGCTATGACAACTTGTAGAATATGCATGCAGGAACACAATAGCTTAGTTCTAATGGTAGGTGTACATGCTCATTGAATGATGGTCTTTTGTATGTGCCAATTGAGTCTCCAATATTTAATTTTCCATACACACACGAATTGCATTCATACAGCTAATCACCTTAATAAATCTGTATATGCTATAAGGGCTAGAGTATAATTATTTAAAAATAAACCCAAGGGTATTATCAACAATTAGTATAGTACATTCCCACCCCATGCCATGTCATTCATTAAGAAGTATACTCTTAGTTTTACACTTAACTTTTTGCTAAATGTTAAGGTAACATTTAGCAACCTGTTTTTGTGTTCATCAGGATTTCAGATTGTTGTGGAGAAAGATGTCAGCAACATCATACCCACACTACAAAAGCTGTCTAGATGGACATTCTTCATGTTCACAATAGATGCTGCTGGAGAGAGTTGTGTTATCACCTGCTATATGTAACATGAATTCTGTCTTTCCCTTGTTGTACGTTACATGGAATGTAATTAGCAGTTTAATATATATGTTGGCAGATTTGGTTATTAAATGCTATTTCTACGGATGTTGGTAGATTATTGCTTCTTTATGGTATGGATATGATTTTTGCTTAACAGGTTATTAATTATAATTAGGGTTGTCCAGATTGGTGGGGTTTTTAGTGATTGGTTTTGAAATTGAGCAGATATTTGGATGCACTACTGTTGGAATGGATTTTACACTGATTTACCCAGTGTCAAATGATAATTCTTTGTGTCAATGACTGTGAATTCTATTCTTTTTTGCAATGATCATTGTTAAGAAACAAAGGTAAGGTTGCAGTGTATAAAGGAAACACTTGTTGTGCCAATATATATTTAATTTGCATGGTTAGCTTCGTGGTACAAAATCTACTGCCCAGGAAATAGAATGGTGGGGAAAAAATTAGAGGAGCTATATGGACTCCCAATTAAGATAGACAGCACGAAGGTTGTCATGGCAAAATTCCATTTTCTGCGACAACCGTAATTATTGGACTGATGGCTATTGAAATTGTATCCACGAGTGAAACCATCCGAATTCACTAATAGCCACCAGGGAAAATTATGACCATATAGCCTATTGTCACCATAAATGATTGGTGCTAAATGGAGTAACAAATGGATTCCAATTTGTATTTTCGATCATATTTTTCGTGGTAAAAACATAACTTTTACCCACCAAATGCAGTTTTTGTGATAAACTGTTATTGTTCATGAATTATATGCCACCACACTCTCACGGCATCAATTGGTGGAAATTTCTTAATTCCCACGTAACTGTCATGTTTTTCCGACTAATGTTACTCATGGAAATAACAAGATAAGCCACCACAACTGCAGTGATGCACTATACTTTTGTCACGGCACAAGTTCATGGATTATAGAACTTTACCCAGTATCTTAAATGGAGGGGAATACTTATTAGCAATGATACATTTCATGAAAAATACTTATTTGCAATGGAAGGATTTTCGAAGAATTCCTTCTTTTGACAAGGACGCTGGTAAGTAAATATTATTTATCACTATATCACCTAATCCGAAACGACTTATACTCACGATGAAGTGAGTGGCTAAAACTTTTATACGAGTAGACGAGTGACGGTGAAATTCATGGCTATAGAGGTTTTTCGGACTGCGGCTGTGGTGACAAGTGATGTTCCTCTCACCACAAAGGACTAGGTAGCAAGTTAATTTGCCACGAAGGGAAACAGGTTTCTCCACCCCGAGCTGTCGTGACAAAAAGTGATTTTTTCCCACCACTTAATGAATTCATGCGAAAAGGTTAGTGCTCATGAATTATATGCCACCAACGAGTCACGAACGGAATTGGTGGGAAAAGCTGTTTTTCTCACATAACCCCCAGATATGGCCACCAAATTGCCTTGTGGAAAAAACCGAAATTTGTTGTAGTGTAATTTTATCCAAAATAATAATTAAGTATTCTTGAATCTTGATGGTTGATATATAGAATGTGTACAACACATGAATCCACACAAAAACTGTGACGAGGGGAAAAGTTAAACCATTTTCTCGGCATCACAGTGCTACTATTGTTGCTTCACATGTTGAATACAACCTATGGTAGAGATGAACAGAAACTGCTTGGTTTTTGTCTAGAGTTTTGCTACATACAAGTACAGTCGCGCACTAATCTGTGTACCAACACTGATTTATTCATACTTAAAATTTAAATTAACACTAATTTCAATAAAATCTGCTTTTTGATCAATCACATCACATTGGTGCACAGATTAGTACACAATTGTGCTTGCAACTATACTTTTCCTAAAATCATTTCATATCAAACTTCTATGCAATTCAAAGATTTATCAATAATTTTGGTGCTCGATGTGGGACTGGGTATCCTCTTTTTCTTGGCAAGCAATTAATGCTATGACATGATATTCTAAATTATAAACTGGTATACTTTGTTTTCCATCAAACATCAAGTCTCAAACAAACACATCATGAGAACTTTCGTTTATTTTCTCGGGAGTAATCAACACGCTGGCTGCTGGGAATGAATGTCTCTCTAAATTCATTGATTTGATCTTTCATGCATGATCGATCATATATAGAAATTAGAATATACGATTTTTCTCTCAACATCATTGACATAAAAAGTATGAAGAATTAAAGATATTTAGCTCTAACTGATTGGCGGTGGATTAATTTGACCTACTGTGATAAATATTAATTAATAAAGGAAATAAAAGAATTAATCCACCTATATATGAAAATTTAATGATTTCAAATAGGAGAGACATATATATATGAAGTGAACTCTACTGTATTTGTTATTTATTTAATATTACGGACATCAATAAATAATATTATTGGATATATAGTACACCATTTAATTATACGTTTCACATTTTCTCTTCCGCTTGAAATTCGAACAACTTACGAAATTTTTCCCCTCAAAATTATGGCAGTAGTACTTGCTTACATACACGCTTGGATGCACACGTAATTAAGATGAAAATTAACCTGGGACTTGGACTGATTCAATCTGTCCAGCCTATGCATGATGAGTCGCGCGAAACAATATTAAAAATGGCTGCTTTTAGACAAATATCCAATTGTCTTTTCTTTCCGCTAAGAAGCTTTTAATGTGATTTATCAGATCTATTTTATATTAAAAGTAATTTTATAATCTGATAAAATATATCAAGTCATATCAATTTGTAAAATTATTTTTGTGTAATCTTTTTATGATTAGAATATTTCTCTTTTAACACATTCGATTACAATGGCAGATATTAACGAATGTGAAGACCCTCAATATCTCAATCGTTGTACAAATGGAGAACGCTGTGAAAATACTAAAGGCTATTACCGTTGTATCCCTCCTAATTATAAGAACAAGAAGCCTTTCATAATCATAAGTATATCTAATTCCCAGTCCTATAATTTGCACTATATTAGTTGTGAGTCTGTGAAATAGATCAGAGGAGCTTCTTTTCTTTCCATTCATTTAATAAATTTAATAAAAAAGGAAAGAAAGAACAGGATTTAATCACGAAGAATTAAGCAATTGTTTTTAAAAATGACATGATATATAGTATGGGCAAACTCATTTCAACGCAAATAATTAAGGTTTATGTGAACCTACTTTGTGCACAACATATATAATTTTTCTGGCAATATTTTAGCATTCATAGAAATGTTTTTCTAATCAGCAATTTATTATTTTACCATTTGCACTAGCAAGGAGTAATATCTTTCTATTTCATTGAGTCAAATAGGTGTTAGCACAAGCCTTGGTGTATTATTTCTGATTTTCGGTGTATGGTGGTCATACAAAGTGATAAAGAAAAGGAGGAGGATTAAACGCAAGGAGAAGTTCTTCAAACAAAATGGTGGACTACTACTAAAGCAACAACTATCTACAAACAACAAAGATGTTGAACATAAGATTTCAAGTTTTGTGTAATTATATATCTACACATAGATTTTAATGATAACAAATGAATTCAAAGAATGAAGGAGTCTCAAGCTCAAGTTGTCCACACAATGGAGTCAAGCACATCAAGGAACCAAACATGAGCAAGAAGGGAACAAGTTCACATTAAAGTCATAGAGTAATATGTAAATCTCTTAAAAATTCGAAATTAGGATTAAGGCTCAAAAATTAATATTTTATCATAAAGCATTAAAATATATTTTCCACATGTGCATGAATATTTTGAAAATTAAATTTGAAAATTTTGAAAGATGATTGATTATCATCTTTCACATGTGCATACCTTGATTAAAAGGTTGAATTTTCAAAATATCAAAGATGATTGATTGTCATCTCTCACATGTGCATGTTTTATATAAATATTTTCAAAAGTGATTGATTCTTTTTTAGACTTATACAAAAAGTAGATGATTTTGTTTGAAAATTTTGAAAAGTAAAGTGTGCTCCTTTTGTCATATGCAAAAAGTAAAAGGTTAGGTTTGAATTTTTGAAAAAGGAAAGTGTGCTCCTGTCATATGCCAAAAGTAAAAGATTAGGTTTGAAGTTTTTGAAAAATGAATGATGCTGTCTTTGACAATTGAAAAGGATGAACCTTTTATTTGAATTTTTTGAAAAAGTGAATGATGTTGTCTTTGACATGTGAATCTTTTTAAATTTGAATATGAAATCTCATATACCTATAAATAGATCATTTGAGAGCTCCACATTTACAACATCCAGAGCATACAACATTCATTCAAAACTTTCATTCTCTCTTCTCTAAGCATTGAGCCTTAATCCTTGTTCATTTTGAGAGATATAGTTTGCGCTGTATTGTTCTTATTTCACTCATTGAGGAGTGTTTTCTGATAACCTACCCACTATCAGCTCTTGTATCAGAAAAAGGGTGTGTATAACCCTTGTGCGTGTAGAAAGTATTCTACACGGGAAATAGTTGAATCACCACGTGTAAGGTGATTGCAAGTGTAGAGGGTGTTCTACACGGATCCTTTGTAGCGGTGTCGTTCAAAGGTGTAATAGGTTTCTATCTCCACCTGAAGGAGGTTGAATAGTAAATTTGGGAATCCTCAAGGGGTAGCTTGAGGCGAGGACGTAGACAATGGGGTCAAACCTCGTTAACATACTGAGTTTGCTTCTCTCTTACCATTACTCTTTATATTTATTGTTATTTCATATTTTGTTTATATTTTATATTATATATTTGATTTATAATTGTTATTTTTTTAATACAACTCAATTCACCCCCCTCTTGTGTTAGTCATTTGGGCAACAATTGGTATCAGAGCTAAGAGCTCTATTATAAGATTAACTATCTTTTGAGTTAAGATCTTATAGCTAACATTTCAGCTTCATTTGGTGAAGGTCAATCTAGCAGTCGGCCTCCACTCTTTTGTGGAGATAATTACTCATTCTGGAATGTTAGAATGAGAATATTCTTTCAGGCTCAAGGTCGAGAAATCTGGAAATGTATTGTAAATGGACCTTATATTCCAACAAAAGTGATTGATGGAGTAAAGGTCAAAAAGGAAGAAGAAGAGTTTGATCGTGAAGACGATAGACTTTATACTTTGAATTTAACTGCTATGAATTTATTATTTAATGCTCTCAATGGAAATGAATTTAATAGAATAATGACTTGTGCTACGGCAAAAGAAAGTTGGGATAACTTGGAAGTTACTTATGAAGGAACTTCGCAAGTCAAGGAATCAAAAATTTATATTCTTACTCATGAATATGAAATGTTTAAGATGAATGATGATGAATCTATTTCTAGTATGCACACTCGTTTTACTAACATCATAAACAGCTTGACAGCTCTTGGCAAAGTTTATTCCAAGGTGGAGATAGTAAGAAAAATTCTCAACTCTCTACCAAAATGCTGGGAATCAAAAGTGACAGCGATTCTTGAAGCTAGAGACCTCAAGAAGCTGGAAGTGAATGAACTCATCGGATCACTTATCACCCATGAGTACACATTGAAAAGAGGAGAAGAAGAAGGAAAGCCAAAGAAGAGCTTGGCACTTAAAGTTGTTCCTCATGAAAGTGAAAGTGATGAACATGAGGAAAATGAAGACAAAGATGAAGAAGTTGCAATGATAACAAGAAGAATACAGAGGTTCTTAAAGAAAAATAAAATTCTTCCGAGGAAATCCTTCAAAAAGTTTTCCAAGAAAGATTCAGGTAAAAATGACACTTTAATTTGTTATAAATGTAATAAGTCTGGTCATATCAAGACAGATTGTCATCTGCTAAAGAAAGATCGAAACAATGGCAAGAAAGCAATGAAAGCTACATGGGATGATGATTCAAGTAGCTCAGATAGTGAAGCAAGCAATGGAGAATCAGCAAATCTTTGTCTTATGGCTAAAGATGACATTGAGGTAACAAATCTTAATAATATTGAAAATACTTCATATGAAGAATTGCAAAATGTTTTAGAAGAGGTTTATGAGGAATTTGAAAAATTGGGTATCAAATATACTGCTTTGAAAAAGAAAAATTTTTCTTTAACAAATGAAATTGATATTTTAAGAAAAGAAAGTATCATTTCGAAAGATGAAAATCTTGAATTGAATAAGAAGAAAACCGATTTAGAAAATATTGTTGAAAACTTTACGAATGGAAAAAGAAATTTTGAAAAACTTCTTGGTAGTCAAAGATGTGTTTTTGACAAGGCAGGTTTGGGATATATGCCAAAACAAAAATACAAACCTTATAAAAAAAAATTTTGATAATCCTTCTATATCAAAGACCAATAATCAAAATTCTTTTCATAAAAATAATTTTGTCAAAAAAAGATATTATTATAATCATTCAAGTTCTTCATATATGTCACATCCTATTTGCAATTTCTGTAATAGAAATGATCATAATTATCATACTTGTCCTATTAGAAGAAATCATACAATGACTGTTAGGGCCATATAGGTACCTAAAAATCTTGTTTCTTCTAATACTAATAAATAAAGGACCCAAAGAACTTAGGTACCAAGAAAAATCATTTTAATTGTTTTTATAGGTATGCATGAAGTCATCCACAAGTAAAAACAAGTGGTTTTTAGATAGTGGATGTTCAAGACACATGACGGGAGACAAGACTAAGTTCTTTGATCTTAGATCTAAAGAAGAAGGACACATGACATTTGGAGACAACTCGAAAAGGAAGATCGTGGGAATAGGTAAAATTGGTAATGAATCTTCTCTCATAATTGAATATGTTCTACTTGTTGAAGGTCTAAAACATAATCTTTTAAGCATAAGTCAATTATGTGATAAAGGATTTACAGTTACTTTCAAAATGGATAAGTGCATTATTTTGAATGATCATAATTGTAATATTTATTTTATTGCTTTTAGAAACAATAATGTTTATACAATCGATTTTGAAGAAATTACCTCACAAGATGTTATTTGTTTTTCAGTTCAAAATGAAACTAGTTGGTTATGGTATAGAAGATTAGGTCATGCCAACATGGAACTTATTTCCAAACTTTCAAAAAATGATCTTGTGAGTGGTTTACCAAAAACAAATTTTCTTAAAGACAAAATTTGTGATGCATGCCAATTTGGTAAACAAACAAAAACTTCTTTTAAAACTAAGAAACATACTTCCACTACTAGAACATTGCAACTGATACATATGGATCAATTTGGACCAAATAGAGTTGCAAGTTTAGGAGGAAAATATTATGCGTTTGTTATTGTTGATGATTTCTCTAGATATACTTGGGTCATCTTTCTTGCTCATAAAGATGAGGCACATAATGCCTTTACCAAGTTATGCAAGAAAATTCAAAATGAAAAGAGCTATACTATTTCAAGTATCCAAAGTGATAGGGGAAAAGAGTTTGTTAATAAAAATATTGAAGCATTTTGTGATGAAAATGGTTTTGTACATAATTTTTCTGCTCCTCGAACTCCTCAACAAAATGGTAGTAGAGAGGAAAAATAGATCTTTTCAAGAGATGGCAAGAACAATGCTCAATGAGAACAACTTGTCTAGTTATTTTTGGGCCGAATCGGTAAGTACTGCATGTTATGTTATAAATAGAGTTATGCTAGGGTCTAAGTTAGATAAAACCCCCTATGAGCTTTGGAATGAGAAAAAGTCCAACATTGGTTACTTTCATGTATTTGGATGCAAATGTTTTATTTTGAATGACAGGGATAATTTAGGCAAGTTTGATGCAAAATCTGATGAAAGTATCTTTTTCGGGTGTTCTACTAATAGTAAAGCTTATAGAGTATTCAATAAAAAAACTTTGACTGTACAAGAATCTATGCATGTAGTATTTGATGAATCTAGTTCTCCACTCTCCAAGAAATCTATTGATGAAGAAACATGAGGTATAAATAACACGGAAAGTCTCAATCTCAACAAAGAGAAAACAATAGAGGAAGTTCAGCATAGAGCCATCAGGAAAGATCATAAAAATTTAATACAAGATGCAACCAAACAGTGGAAATTTGTGAAAGATCATCCAGTGGAACAAATTTTGGGAGAACCTTCACAAGGTGTAAGTACTCGATCATCTCTTAGAAATATTTGCAATCATACTGTTTTTCTATCTCAAATTGAACCCAAAAATATTAATGACGCACTTCTTGATGAATCTTGGATTCTAGCTATGCAAGAAGAGTTGAATCAATTTGAAAGAAATGATGTTTGGACACTTGTTCCTAGACCCAAAAATCATACTATTATTGGAATAAAATGGGTTTTTAGAAACAAGAAAGATGAGTCCGGAGTCATTATTAGAAATAAGGCTCGACTTGTAGCCCAAGGTTTTAATCAAGAAGAAGGAATCGATTATGATGAGACATATACACCTGTCGCAAGATTAGAAGCTATTCGAATGCTACTTGCATATGCTTGTTATAAAGATTTCAAACTTTTTCAAATGGATGTTAAAAGTGCTTTCTTAAATGGTTTTATAAATGAAGAGGTATATGTTGAGCAATCTCCAGGTTTTGAAAATCATATTTCCCCAAATAATGTTTTCAAACTCATAAAAGCACTATATGGAGTTAAACAAGCTCCTAGAGCTTGGTACGAGAGACTCAGTGGTTTCTTGATTGAAAAAGGTTTTTCAAGAGGAAAAATCGACACAACTATTTTCATTAAATATGAAAATGATGATATTCTTTTGATTCAGATTTATGTTGAAGATATAATATTCGGTGCTACTAATGAAAATATGTGTCAAGTTTTTGTTAAGACTATGTAGGAAGAATTTGAGATGAGCATGATGGGAGAACTTACATTCTTTCTCGGATTGCAAATTAAGCAAGCAAAAAGTGAGACATTCATCAATCAATCAAAATATATTAAGGAATTACTGAAGAAGTTTGGGATGGAAAATGTTAAGGAAATTGGAACACCAATCAGCCCATCAACTAAACTTGATAAAGATGAATCCGGTAAGCCAGTTGACTCGAAGATATATCGATGTATGATTGGTAGCTTATTATATTTAACAGCCAGTAGACCAGATATTATGTTTAGTGTGTGCTTATGTGCACGCTTTCAATCATCTCCAAAAGAATCAAATTTAATTGCAGTTAAGCGCATTCTTAGACATCTTAGTGGTACAATTAACCTAGGGTTATGATATCCTAAGCACACATCTTTCGATCTAATCAGCTACACAGATGCAGATTATGCTGGCTGTAAAATAGATCGAAAAAGCACTAGTGGAGCATGTCATTTCTAAGGTCATGCACTAGTTTCCTAGTTTAGTAAAAAATAAAATTCTGTTGCACTATCTACTGCTGAGGCAGAATATATTGTTGCGGGTAGTTGTTGTACTCAAGTTATTTACTTGAAGCAACAACTTGAAGATTTTAAACTCATGTATAATCACATTCCAATCAAATGTGATAATACAAGTGCTATAAATCTTTCGAAGAACCCAATACAACATTCTAGAACTAAGCATATTGAAATAAGATATCATTTTCTTCGAGATCATGTGCAGAAAGGCGATATAGTACTAGAGTTCACAAACACACACGATCAGTTAGCAGATATATTCACAAAACCTTTACCAGAAGATAGATTATGTATGATTAGAAGAGAAATAGGTATGATGCATGTTATGAATATCTCTTAAAAGATAGATCAGAGTTCATAAAAATAGAAAGATATTTTTTAAATACTTTTACATAAACTTGAGGTTCTTAGCCTCATGTTTGGCTCATTCTTTTCATACAATATCATGTCATCCCTATCCATGGGAACTGGCAAGCGGAATGAAGAATCTAATAGAGATTTCATCTGTTTATTCTTCTACCGAATGATTCATTCCCTTATGTGAGACTCTTGAACAATTCGTTGAAGTACAACAATTTGTTCTTTAAGCCTTTCAACCTCATAGTTTTTGGCTTGTACTCGCTGGAAAAAAGCAACAATAGAGGATGAGTAGCGAGTCCCAAGACTCATCAAGTCGTAGATAGCATCGAAGTCTGACTTATTAGCCAAATTATTATTCTCTTGCTGCAACATGGCACCAATGGTAGCTGCAGAAAGGACAGGAGGTTAAGGTGCTGAATACTTCATGGATAAATCTAAATGAATGTTAAAAGAATGAGCCATTGAGAAAAGAATTGAAAACTTAAAGCAAGAATGTTGAAGGAATGCAGATGAGTTATAGAGATGAGAATAAGATTTGATACAAATCGGATGAACTTTAAGACTGATTTTATAGAGATAACATAAAGAACAAGACAAACAATTGTCTCTTCAAATCTTATTTAGTCAAAAGAAATACAAGATATGCTGGATACACATTGTCAAAAGTTTTCTTACTAAGCCAGCGAGATTAACAGTAGATTGTCCCTATTTTTCTAGTAAACGATGAACCTCCGCTGTTATCTGCCGATGTTGACCTTGTATCTGAATCCTTTCTCATTCCAGCTCCTCTATTCGTGGTTGCAGATCATGAGCATACCAATCTGTAAATTTTTTCAACTCTTTGTTTTCCTGCTTTAGCCTTTTATTCTCTCTATCTTTATTAGCAAGCTTCTGTCGTAACTCAGATATTTGGATGTTAAGATGATCAATCTCACTCATCCTCGCCATTAACCTTCGAGACATGATCGTAACAGAGGCAGCATATTGACTACTGAGCATTCTTGATTCTGCAATAATCTCAGAATCAGTCATACTAGAAAAGCAGTTCTCTGCTCCTAACATGGTATTGACAGCCTCAGGAGAGAAGATTGATTAAAGGGTTGAATTTTGAAAATATTAAAGATGATTGATTGTCATCTTTCACATGTGCATGTTTTATTTAAATATTTTCAAAAGTGATTGATGCTTTTTTAGACATATACAAAAGGTAGATGATTTTGTTTGAAAATTTTGAAAAGTAAAGTGTGCTCCTTTTGTCATATGCAAAAAGTAAAAGATTAGATTTGAATTTTTGAAAAAGAAAAGTGTGCTCCTTTTGTCATATGCCAAAAGTAAAAGATTAGGTTTGAAGTTTTTGAAAAATGAATGATGTTGTCTTTGACAATTGAAAAGGAAGAACCTTTTATTTGAATTTTTTGAAAAAGTGAATGATGTTGTCTTTGACATGTGAATCTTTTTAAATTTAAATATGAAATCTCATATGCCTATAAATAGATCATCTGAGAGCTTCACATTTACAACATCCAGAGCATATAACATTCATTCAAAACTTTCATTCTCTCTTCTCTAAGCATTGAGCCTTAATCCTTGTTCATTTTGAGAGATATAGTTTACGTTGTATTGTTCTTATTTCACTCATTGAGGAGTGTTTTCTGATAACCTACCCATTATCAGCTTTTGTATCAGAAAAAGGGTGTGTATAACCCTTGTGCATGTAGAAAGTATTTTACACGGGGAATAGTTGAATCACCACGTGTAAGGTGATTGCAAGTGTAGAGGGTATTCTACACGGATCCTTTGTAGCGGTGTTGTTCAAAGGTGTAATAGGTTTCTATCTCCACCTGAAGGAGGTTGAATAGTGAATTTGGGAATCCTCAAAGGGTAGCTTGAGACGAGGACGTAGGCAGTGGGGCCAAACCTCGTTAACATACTGAGTTTGTTTCTCTCTTACCCTTACTCTTTATATTTATTGTTATTTCATATTTTGTTTATATTTTATATTATATATTTGATTTATAATTATTATTTTTTTAATACAACTCAATTCACCCCCCCTCTTGTGTTAGTCATCTGGTCAACAAAAGACAATGTTGAGAACATCAAATTGTTTAATTCAAAGGCATTGGAGAAGGTCACTGATCGTTTTAGTGCAGATAGAATAATTGGACATGGTGGACAAGGCACTGTTTACAAAGGTATGTTGGCTGATGGAAGAATTGTTGCAATAAAAAAGTCCAACGTAATAGATGAAGAGAAACTTCAAGAATTCATAAATGAAGTCGTGATTCTTTCACAAATTAATCATAAGAATGTGGTTAACCTACTTGGTTGTTGTTTAGAGACGGAAGTTCCGCTTCTAGTTTATGCATTCATTCCTAATGGAACTCTTGTCCAATATCTCAATGGGCAAAATGAGGAGTTTCCACCTACATGGGATATGCGTTTATGAATTGCTATAGAAGTTGCAAGGGCTCTTTTCTACTTGCATTCAGCAGCTTCTTCACCCATTTACCATCGTGACATTAAGTCTACAAACATCCTCTTAGATGAGAAGTATAGAGCAAAAATAGCAGATTTTGGAATTTCAAGATCTGTTGCTATTGATCAAACTTATCTAAGCACACTAGTACATGGAACTTTTGGATATGTAAACCCGGAGTATTTTCAGTCAAGTCGGTTTATAGATAAGAGTGACGTTTATAGTTTTGGTGTTGCTCTTGCTGAGCTCTTAACAGGAGAAAAAGCTATCTCATCAACAAGAACTAGAGATACCAAAAGTTTAGCTGCATTTTTTGTTAGTTCGATGGAAGGGAACAATTTATTTGACATCCTTGATAATCAAGTTTTGAAGGAAGCGGAAAAAGAAAAAATTATTACGGTTGCAAACCTTGTGAAAAAATGCTTGAACTTGAAAGGAAGGAAACGACCTACAATGAGAGAAGTTGTAATGGAATTGGAGGCCAACCAAATGTCGCAAAAATCTTCTAACCTAAAGCAGAAAGTTGGAGAGATTGAAGATGTCAAAATTGAAATATCTTAGCAATATGATGTTTTTTCTATATCAAGAACGTCAGGTGTGGATAGTGTCATCACAACCTCATCTATAGATTCACAGCCATTATTATTATCTTCTTAGTCATCAAGTGATATTACACCTTGATTTGTGTCATATTATAAATGTTTGTTCAATTTCATCTTGTAAGCTCCATAATTTGCTCTTTTCATTATTTCAGTACAAAGACAATCTTATGGTAGTATAAAGCATAGACATCCATTTTTCTTTTCAGTTTCATAAGCATCTATTTTTATATATAAATAAAATGGGGCCTCAAGCTGCTCTAGGATCTGATCTCTATTCAAAAAGAAGAAATATATATATATATATGTATATATATATTTATAGTTAGTGCTATCCAAGGGAAAACTTTGTTTGACAAATGATTAAATTCTTCGCTTGCACCTGTTTTTATTCGATCTAAAGCACCTATAAATATGATGATTATAGACTTCTAACAAGAGTTCCTATGTAAACTTGAACTCAAATAAATAGACTCAAGGATGGGTTATAAATATTTTTGAAGAAATTTAAGGTGTGTTTGGTTGTTGAGATCATCTCAACTCAATCATTGATAAAATCTATTACTTTTTCAACTTCTCGTAAAAACGTTAAACTCATAGTAACTTACAAACATCTAAGATATCTTAACCAGAGCTATAAAATATTACTATTTATAAATTAACTCAAATTATCTAAAATCATTTCTACATCTAAAGGAACATTAAATCATCAGTTAGCTGATCTCTCCCAAGACAAAGATTCATGTGCTTCTCTCCTCCTAGATATCATCACAAAAATGCTCAAAGTAGGACAAAAACTCAAATGGAAGATTACTTTGACACCCTTGATTGTGATGATCGACTTCTTACAGGGATAAATATTATAATTAAATACGACAGATATCATTGAGATGTGTAGATATGAGAAAATTAATTAAATAAATAAACTTATGTTGTGTAGTCTAAATTTCAAAGTCTTCGAATATATTTTATTGAAGTGAAGAAAAATTAAACTGATTCATATGACGTCATGATTTGTTTCAAAGTCCTTTTCTTGGAATAAAAGTCTGATTATTAATTTTTTTAAAACATGTTTGATAGGGGTTTATTGATTAATAATCAAATAATTAAGTATCTGTTATAAACTATCTTAAATTGTATGACCACATTTAGCTAGCCGTCAAATGCATAGTGCTAGTCGTTAAATGCATAATGCATAGTGCGTAGTGCTAGCATAGTGAGTTAGTCGTCAAATGCATAGTGCATAGTGCTAGCATAGTGAGCTAGCTGTCAAATGCATAGTGCTAGTCGTCAAAAGCATAGTCCCCTTTGTACTCTTATATATATCGTTGAATCCTTTAAGAAATTCATAAGTTTTCATAACCTCTCTGAGCTCTATCTCTTTTTCTCTCCTTTTGAAAGTTTTATAACACGTTATGGCTCGCTCTTTTCAATGATTTCATAACACGTTATCAGCACGAAAGTTCTGACGATTTTGAAGCTAGTAGTCCTCTATTTCAAGTAAGTTTTTCCATATATTTTTGTAGTTTCCAAAATGAATATGAAATGTTACATTACTTAATGAAAACTCTATACTTATGTCCCTGATTTATATATGTAAAAAATGTCAAATCTTACAAAATTGGAATTCGTTGCTCTTGACATTTTTGAAAAAAATTATTTATCTTGGATCCTTCATGCTGAGATCCATCTGGATGCGATGAACCTGGGAAATACAATTAAAGAAGGAAATCAAGGGTCCCTGCAGGACCGTGCTAAGGCAATGATTTTCCTTCAGCACCATCTTCATGAAGAATTAAAAACTGAGTATCTAACGGTGAAAGATCCACTTATTTTGTGGAATGATTTAAGGGAGAGATATGAACACCAGAAAATTGTAATCCTCCCAAAAGCTCGTCATGATTGGATGCACCTAAGGTTGCAAGACTTCAAGAGTGTTAGTGAGTATAACTCTGCACTCTTTAAAATTAGCTCGCTATTGAAATTATGTGGTGAAAAAGTCACTGATGATGACTTGTTAGAGAAGACATATACTACTTTTCATGCCTCGAATGTGCTCCTGTAGCAGCAGTATCGAGAGTGAAAGTTCAAAAAATATTTTGAACTTATATCTTATCTTCTATTAGCTGAGCAAAATAATGAGCTTTTGTTAAGAAATCACCAGTCACGTCCTACTAGTTTTATATCATTCCCTGAAGTGAATGGTACTAAATTTACATCATTCCCAGAAGTGAATGGTGCATCTTTTCAAAGAAAACGAGGGCGTGGACGTGGTAGGAAAAACTATAGAAGTGGAGGTCCTAGAAGTGACTACAATAAAAGGGACAATGATAGATATACACCGTATCATCAGAAGTGGTTCAACTCAGAGAAAGGCAAAGGTCCTCAAAATAAATTTTTAAAGAAAGATGAAGATGGATGCCATAGATGTGGTATGACTGGACATTGGGCTCGTGTCTGTCGTACAGATAAGGACTTGGTTGACTTATACCAATCTTCTATAAAAGAAAAAACAAAGAAATTTCAAACAAATTTTGCTGAACCATCATATGTTTTAGATTCTATAGATGGAGAAGATATTACAAGTGTAAAAGCCCGCTAGAAATTCAATTGTGAAATTTCTATTAACTTTAGGAACCTCGTAAAAACCCCATAAGTTTTCACGAATCCATTAATCGTATTGGTTTTTGTCTAACTACATAGTTAGTGTTATTATTTACTATAGTATCATAAGTGTGTTTTTGATTATTGGAGATAGTTAGAAGTGTCAAAATGTATTATGATTTGTGCCATTAGACTCGGAGGGTTATTTAAAGTCTTATGGCGCAATAACATTTTTTTCATATTTTCGGACAAAACGTCTGTACAAAACTGTAGATATTATTGGATAAAAAGAAATATCTTGAGGTAACTTTCGTGAATATTATTGGGTAAAAATATTTTGAGTTGATTTTTATAGATATTATTAGATAAAAATATCTTAAGTTGATTTTTTGTAGATATTATTGGATAGAATATTATGAGATAATCTTTTATAGATATTTTAGGTAGGAGAAAACTACACTCAACTCTCAACTCCAGTCTTATCATCTTCCTTATCTCATCCATAAGTAGCTCCAGCCATCACCAACAAACTTATTTTCATTTACACGTTCCTTTAAAAGAATATCAAATACTTTCGCTCGGACACCTTTTAGGAGTTCTTTTGCACGCCCATTTTGAAGCTTTTGTAAGTGTTTTATCATAAAGTCTCTTTCATATAAGTTATTCCTTTTTTAGTCTAGTTTACATGGATATATTATTTTCCCCATTTGAAAATCATTTGGTCAGTCAAATATTATATAAACTATAGAAAGATCATTCTGGGAGATAAACTGGAGAATATGTTATATTTTGGAGTTTTTGACCAAGCTAATGGATAGATATTGGTCCAAAATTTTTATGGAGTATTGTTAACATGTATATGTGACTATTGGTTGAGGATTTTTGCATGATTAAAGGTTTTGATGAAAGATTTTCTTAGATTTAGAAACTTAGAAACTGGAAGAAGAAAAACAGTTTCTGTTTTGAGAAAGTTTAACTCTTTGGCGGTCTAAACCTATTCTAATGACTTTAATAATTTTATTGGAGGATCCTAAGCATCTTATATACATGTTATATTATTATTTTGAAGATATTTGATATTAGTTTTAAAGATATGAAATTTTATGCAAAGAGATATTCAGATAAGCCAAAGTGTGGATATTCTTGGCTAAATTTATGTTTTGGTTAATTTCTAACCATGTGATCTTAAATTAGAAGCTTATATATGTTTTAGGAAATCTTTTTAAAACCATGTGATGGTTTGGTTTGAAGACCATATATTTATAAGTCATAGATCAAGAGATTTATCAAAACTAGTTGAGGAAAAAGTTTCTGTTTTTGGACTAAGTGTAAAACCAAAAACTCCAAATGTTATTTTGTGATTTTGGTGACTTTAGTTTGATGATTTAAAGCATGGTTGATGTTAGGATGATATTATGAATATGTTAGAAGTAAGATTTGATTTTTGAAATTCTTGGAGATGTTTTGATTTAAGGTCAAAACTTGTGATTCAAGTACTTGGATCTTTTTGCAAAAAAAAGTTTGGTGTTAATTATTAAATTTTTCTAAATGGATGTTTTAAGTATGGTTTTGAACTTAGGATTGGAATATGTTTGTTGCAAAATTTTGGTTTAAGCATGAGTTTTGAAGTTGGAAGGAATTGCAACAAAAATAAGGGAAATGGCCTATGGATGTTTCGGCCATAGTGTGTTCTTCATAGTTGTGTTTTGTTTTAAATTTTTCTGAGTTGATATTTAAGTTTAGGACAAAATTTACATGAGGAATGTAAATTTTGGAAACTTTTGGAGTTAGTATGCAAAATCCTTAAGTTATGGGTAAAACGGTCATTTTCCCACATGTAGAGAGTAAAATGAAAATTTTCCTCTTTAAGTTAGTATTTTCCATATTTCAAATTATTAGTGATTTAGTTCTAACTTTTAGAATCACTAATTACAGTTCCTCATGATCGCACTTGAAATTTTATAAGAAACGCGGAGATCGAGGTAAGTTAGCTTTTAACTTACTAGCAGTCTACTGTATATGTGTGCTAAGTAAAGGAACTACAGTGTATGTATGTGTGTTATCATATATGTCATTCCATGCCAAGTTATCACGTAATTGTCTATTATACAGAATTTATTCTGTCATCAAATTTTTATCTGTTACATAATATATTCTGTCATGTATTACTGTACCTTACAAGTATGTCATGCTAAGTATGCCATCTATTACATGTATGTCAAGTCATGTAATATTCACTGTTGCAAGTATGTCATGTTACATATGTTGTCTATTATATGTTATGCCATGTTACGAAATGTTTCTATCTCAAGTTAGTCATGTATTTCAAGTTATGTTCAAGTCACGTTATGTTACGTCAGGGCTTCAGTCATTTCGTATTCCAGTCACGTTTCATCTTAATTACATATGTATGGGGTCACAACAATTGTGGCGCATACACTACGTGAGACACAGCAATTGTGACACGTAGAATACATGGGGCCACAACAACTGTGGAGTATGTATTTAAGCAGTTAAAGAATAAGTTTCCGTAGAATACATGGGGCCACAACAACTGTGGAGTATGTATTTACACGTAGAATACATGGGGCCACAACAACTGTGGAGTATGTATTTTTCATGTTAAGTCAAGTTTGTGTAGAATACATAGGGCCACAACAACTGTGGAGTATGTATTTACACGTAGAATACATGGGGCCACAACAACTGTGGAGTATGTATTTTTCATGTTAATTCAAGTTTCAAAGCAAGTTCATGCTAAGTTAAGTTTCAGATCAAGTTCATGTCAAGTCAAGTTCAGTTCATGTTTCAATTTAAGTTATGTCAATTATGCTATGTTGTACGCCAAGTTATGTTTTAATTACTTATGAATTTGATTATGCATTTATGCTTTTACTGTCATCCATACATTATTAGCTTGTGTGGAAGTTTTTTTGTTAACTTATTGAGATTTGTAATCAAATCTCACTTTGGTAGTCTCAACTACCATTCCCCCCAAATGGTAGATCTTGTTACAGGACCTGAAGGAGAATTAGGAGCTGATCAACTAGACACAATTGACTAAGCGACGGTGCATCTCTAGTACTTTTTGGATCATAACCATTTTGGACTAGTGTTGTGATCCTAGTTGTTCAATGGATTTTTATGTATGAAGTATGTTTTAAGCATTTGAGATATTTTCAATTTGGTACATAGTATTGCTAAAGAAAAAATTTATCCGTTGCGAATATTGCATATTGTTAGATGCATGTTTGGAATATTGCATCTTATATGTTATGAACGGGGGCAGGTAACCTTGTGTTGCATGTCTCGATGCTTCAAATGTCCGTCCGATCCCAAACGGAATTTGGGGGCGTCACAGGGTGGTATCAGAGCAAATACGTCTCTGGGCAGTAAATCCACATGTCCTTAGGAAATGCACCAAACATTAGGCTTGAAATTTTAGTCGTCAGTAGGCTTGAATTTCTTAAAGTATGAAAGGTAGTATGTGGTTTTAATACATATACGCGTGTGTTTCAATAAGGGACACATGACTCATGATAGAATACCTCGGAATCCTAAGGGAGATAACAATCGATCAGAATTTTCCGATGGATGAAGGATTAGTTGAGGTAAACATAGTTAACGTTGATCTAATTGCAATTGATGGTAGTATTGCATTATTGTTATTTTGGAGTAGGTCAAGTCATTGGGGTTGGTAAATTGTACATTGTTTGATTCAAATGAGTCATTGTTTCTATTAATTATGGTAGTGCTTGAGAATTCAGCTTGGAAACTGAATTATTACCCTAGTGGTGAGAGTAACAATTTTCATTAGAAGTATTATTGTTCATATCAATGTAGATATAGAATACCTTTTAGTAATATGAGAAATGATATGTAGGATTGATGAATGGTATTCCACATATTTGGAGAATTGTTTTGATTCTGAGAATACGATAGAAATTGTGTTTGGAAGAGTAATTTGATTAAGAGAAGCTTTAGCCTTAGTAGGATTCATTTATGATAATAGTATTACCACGCTGCCAGTAAATGATTTCTGGCAAAGCACTATCTTTATGAATACATAAATCGATCTTCTTTTGAAGACTATTATATGGGGAGTAAAATCTTGGTCTTGAGGATTTATGTGAACATTGGAAACAAATCATTTAGAGTTAGAATAATTGATAACTCATGATGGATAGAAGAGTTATGACAATCATAAGAGAGAAAGTCTCAAGTTTAAGTTATTAACTGGTCAGTTATCGAAGTACCACCTAGGAAGATGACTGATTGTTGCGATTATAAAGAAGTAAGTTAGTCCTAGACCAGTAGAACTCCTTGAGGTTTTTATTAACTTGAAGATTACTAAGAGTTTGGATATGCATGATTAAATGCATATTTATATGAGTCATTGGATCATGTCATATATATGAAAATCCCTGAAAGAAATAAAATGGAGCACATAAAACATCTACCAGAAGATAGAAACACAAATATGAATATTTGTGAAGTATTATTTTATTATCATAAAGTAAAATTACAGAAATTTGAGGCTCTTTGCCTCAATCTTTAAACGCTCTTGCTCTTCAAAAATCTGCATACCTTTCCTATTTAAAGGAGTAGCCACTCGAAAAGAAGAGTTAAGCAAAAATTTTAAATCTCTGTTCTCTCGCTTTACTGCTTCTATCTTCATGTTGGATTCCATAAGAAGCCTCTGAAGGATAGAAATATTCTCGTGGAGTTTGTCAACCCCACCAGTCCTGGATTGCAGTCGCTGAGAATATGCGACAATGGCTGATGAGTATCGGGTAATGAGACTCACAAGCTCGTAGATAAGTTCATTATCTGACTTATTAGTCAGATCATTATTGGATTGTACTATAGCACCTACAGAAGAAGCATAAACAACTGGTGAACGAGGTGCAGAATACCTCATGTTTTGGTAATGAGAAGATTGCTGAGCCATTGCAAAGTGAGTAAGCAGAAAGAGATTACAGAGTAAGAATGCAGACTAATTTCAAAAAAAATGAAGAAGATGAGATGAGAAAGAAGATGAACTGAATAATTCTTTTATAGAGAAAATTATGACGAATCATCTCTCGTAAATCATTTCTCTACAAGAGACAAGAGCAATGTAGTATCATAGCTGCGGTGCCTAACAACTACAGAAGAACAAAGTAGTGTCATAGCTATGCGGCGCCTGACAACTACAGAAGACCTATAAAAATCATGTGCATCAGAGTTGTCTAGTCTAAAACAGAGGGCCACCGATTTAAAAAAAAAAACAAAACAAAGAGAGAGAGAGGATAACGGCTTAATTTTGATGAATTCTCTACTAACTTTGGTATTTACAAAAACACTTAAAGTATATCGCCTATGTTTTTCTAAAGAAGAGTTTCGGAAATTATTTACTTGAAATTTTAGGTTTGGAGAGTGTGTCGATACAACTTGGCCAACCTTGTGGAAAGAAGTATAATATAATTGTTGATTAAAATAAGAGAGTTAAGGAATGACATAATCTCAAAGGCAAATATATACGGGATAGACACCAGGTTGGTAAGCAACACATATTCCTTAACTTGTTATTTCTTACTTACTTCGATTTCGAGGACGAAATCTTTTTTTTTAGGAGGGGAGATTGTAACAGCCCGCTAGAAATTCAATTGTGAAATTTCTATTAACTTTAGGAACCTCGTAAAAACCCCATAAGTTTTCACGAATCCATTAATCGTATAGGTTTTTGTCTAACTACATAGTTAGTGTTATTATTTACTATGGTATCATAAGTGTGTTTTTGATTATTGGAGATAGTTAGAAGTGTCAAAATGTATTATGGTTTGTGCCATTAGACTCGAAGGGTTATTTAAAGTCTTATGGACCAATAATATTTTTTTCATATTTTCAGACAAAACGTCTGTTCAAAACTGTAGATATTATTGGATAAAAAGAAATATCTTGAGGTAACTTTCGTGAATATTATTGGGTAAAAATATTTTGAGTTGATTTTTATAGATATTATTAGATAAAAATATCTTAAGTTGATTTTTTGTAGATATTATTGGATAGAATATTATGAGATAATCTTTTATAGATATTTTGGGTAGGAGAAAATTACACTCAACTCTCAACTCCAGCCTTATCATCTTCCTTATCTCATCCATAAGTAGCCCCAGCCATCACCAACAAACTTATCTTCATTTACACGTTCCTTTAAAAGAATATCAAATACTTTCTCTCGGACAGGTTTTAGGAGTTCTTTTGCACGCCCATTCCGAAGTTTTTGTAAGTGTTTTATCATAAAGTCTCCTTCATATAAGTTGTTCCTTTTTTAGTCTAGTTTACATGGATATATTATTTTCTCCATTTGAAAATCATTTGGTCAGTCAAATATTATATAAACTATAGAAAGGTCATTCTGGGAGATAAACTGGAGAATATGTTATATTTTGGAGTTTTTGACCAAGCTAATAGATAGAAATTGGTCCGAAATTTTTATAGAGTATTGTTAACATGTATATGTGACTATTGGTTGAGGATTTTTGCATGATTAAAGGTTTTGATGAAATATTTTCTTAGATTTAGAAACTTAGAAACTGGAAGAAGAAAAACAGTTTCTGTTTTGAGAAAGTTTAATTCTTTGGCGGTCTAAACCTATTCTAATGACTTTAATAATTTTATTGGAGGATTTTAAGCATCTTATATACATGTTATATTATTATTTTGAAGATATTTGATGTTAGTTTTAAAGAAATGAAATTTTATGCAAATAGATATTCAGATAAGCCAAAGTGTGGATATTCTTGGCTAAATTTATGTTTTGGTTAATTTCTAACCATGTGATCTTGAATTAGAAGCTTATATATGTTTTAGGACATCTTTTTAAAACCATGTGATGGTTTCGTTTGAAGATCATATATTTATAAGTCATAGATCAAGAGATTTATCAAAACTAGTTGAGGAAAAAGTTTATGTTTTTGGACTAAGTGTAAAACTAAAAACTCCAAATGTTATTTTGTGATTTTGGTGACTTTAGTTTGATGATTTAAAGCATGGTTGATGTTAGGATGATATTATGAATATGTTAGAAGTAAGATTTGATTTTTGAAATTCTTGGAGATGTTTTGATTTAAGGTCAAAACTTGTGATTCAAGTGCTTGAATCTTTTTGCAAAAAAAAGTTTAGGGTTAATTATTAGCTTTTTCTAAATGGATGTTTTAAGTATGGTTTTGAGTTTAGGATTGAAAGATGTTTGTTGCAAAATTTTGGTTTAAGCATGAGTTTTGAAGTTGGAAGGAATTGCAACAAAAATCAAGGGAAATGGCCTATGATTGTTTTGGCCATAGTGTGTTCTTCATAGTTGTGTTTTGTTTTAAATTTTTCTGAGTTGATATTTAAGTTTAGGACAAAATTTACATGAGGAATGTAAATTTTGGAAACTTTTAGAGTTAGTATGCAAAATCCTTAAGTTATGGGTAAAACGGTCATTTTCCCACATGTAGAGAGTAAAATGAAAATTTTCCTCTTTAAGTTAGTATTTTCCATATTTCAAATTATTAGTGATTTAGTTCTAACTTTTAGAATCACTAATTACAGTTCCTCGTGATCGCACTTGAAATTTTATAAGAAATGCGAAGATCGAGGTAAGTTAGCTTTTAACTTACTAGTAGTCTACTGTGTATGTGTGCTAAGTAAAGGAACTACAGTGTATGTATGTGTGTTATCATATATGTCATGTCATGCCAAGTTATTACGTAATTGTCTATTATACAGAATTTATTCTGTCATCAAATTTTTATCTGTTACATAATATATTCTGTCATGTATTACTGTACCTTACAAGTATGTCATGCTAAGTATGCCATCTATTACATGTATGTCAAGTCATGTAATATTCACTGTTGCAAGTATGTCATGTTAAATATGTTGTCTATTATATGTTATGTCATGTTACGAAATGTTTCTATCTCAAGTTGGTCATGTATTTCAAGTTATGTTCAAGTCACGTTATGTTACGTCAGGGCTTCAGTCATTTCGTATTCCAGTCACGTTTCATCTTGATTACTTATGTATGGGGTCACAGCAATTGTGGCGCATACACTACGTGAGACACAGCAATTGTGACACGTAGAATACATGGGGCCACAACAACTGTGGAGTATGTATTTAAGCAGTTAAAGAATAAGTTTTCGTAGAATACATGGGGCCACAACAACTGTGGAGTATGTATTTAAGCAGTTAAAGAATAAGTTTTCGTAGAATACATGGGGCCACAACAACTGTGGAGTATGTATTTACACGTAGAATACATGGGGCCACAACAACTGTGGAGTAAGTATTTTTCATGTTAAGTCAAGTTTGTGTAGAATACATGGGGCCACAACAACTGTGGAGTATGTATTTACACGTAGAATACATGGGGCCACAACAACTGTGGAGTATGTACTTTTCATGTTAATTCAAGTTTCAAAGCAAGTTCATGCTAACTCAAGTTTCAGATCAAGTTCATGTCAAGTCAAGTTCAGTTCATGTTTCAATTTAAGTTATGTCAATTATGCTATGTTGTATGCCAAGTTATATTTTAATTACTTATGAATTTGATTATACGTTTATGTTTTTACTGTCATCCATGCATTATTAGCTTGTGTGGAAGTTTTTTTGTTAACTTATTGAGATTTGTAATCAAATCTCACTTTGGTAGTCCCAACTACCATTCTCCCCGAATGGTAGATCTTGTTACAGGACCTGAAGGAGAATCAGGAGCTGATCAACTAGACACACTTGACTAAGCGACGGTGCATCTCTAGTACTTTTTGGATCATAATCATTTTGAACTAGTGTTGTGATCCTAGTTGTTCAATAGATTTTTATGTATGAAGTATGTTTTAAGCATTTGGGATATTTTCAATTTGGTGCATAGTATTGCTAAAGAAAAAATTTATCCGCTGCGAATATTGCATATTGTTAGATCCATGTTAGGAATATTGCGTCTTATATATCATGAACGGGGGTAGGTAACCTTGTGTTGCATGTCACGACGCTTCAAATATCCGTCCGATCCCAAACGGAATTTGGGAGCGTCACAACAAGCCTTGATGTTTCTGATTTCTTTGATGATTTTAGTGGTAGAGTTGATCATGAAAGTGTTCCTTTTTAATTAATGTATTTCCTTTATCTTATTTTTATGTTCTACAATGTTTTGTATTAATGATAGTTTTATTTATTCTTTTATACTTGTTATAAATTATTGATGATATGATTTATCTGAGAATGGAAATGGAGCATCCCTGAAGGATCATCCTAAATCAATAATTTTATTGAGTATCTCATATGAGTGATACTTGTACCAAAAGCTCATTATGATTTATGCACCTGAAGTTGCATAATTAAAATTATGGAAAGAATATATATTTGAATGAACGTCTTGAATGTGCTCCTGAAGTAGCAATATCGAGTATGCTCCTAAAGTAGCAATATGAAATGCAAACGTTCACAATATATTCTAAATTTGTATCAGGTCGTTCAGTGACTGAGCAAAATAATGAGTTTTTGATAAAAATCATTAGTCACGTCTTACTAGATCTATATCATTCCCTGAAATGAATGATAATGAATTTATATCATTCTATTCCCTGAAATGAAAAGAATGATGAATTCATTCAAAAAAATTAAGAGATTGGATGTAATAATGAATATCGTTTCGGGCCAAAAGCTCGTATTGAAAAAGCTGTAAACTTTCTCTTTGAAATGACATTATACAAATTATTGAATCAAATATTATGATGCATCAAAAGGTGATATGATTCAAAATATTTGTATCTTTTCATGGTTATCTTGATCATCCAAAATCAATTACGATAAGTCGAATGATTTTCATATGGACGTCCATAAAAGAATCAGAAGATTCTTTTACTATAAAGTCTTACCACCAGAAGTGGAAAGAAAAATTTGCTTGAAGCTAATAAGATGAAATTATTCGACGTTATCTTGATTATCATATGTGAACCAGAAGTTCAGATGATAATTAAATTTTGGATGTAATAAGATAAAAATGTCTCATATTCCAGCTGCTAAAATCCCAGCGATGATTGAAATCCCTGTAGGACAATTAAGAAATTCAGCAGTCTGAAAGCATGTGAGACCTATTGATACAAAAGGTACTGCATCTCAAAAGAGAAATGCACAAATAATTTGGTGCTCCTGAAGAGGCTATACCCACAAAACAAGCAATAAAGTCCATCCAAATTCTCTGTATAAAATTCTCCTATATAAACTCTTGAAGAGTGTCTCCTGAAGAGGTTTTTCATGAAAATGTCTTCCCTTGAAGAGAAACAGGTACCTGAAAATAACGATATCTCGTTACATTTCATGAATAATGGAGAAATTATGGATAGAAATAAAATCGTTGTCGACAATGTATTTTCATATGAGATGGCAATTAACATTACCAGAAGTAATGATGAAAGTGAATCAAGAATTGTCGAAAAATACGACGTAAAATATTAGCCAAATTTGAAAGAAACAATTCCTGTAGAATTGATTCACTAGTAAAATATGATATATCGGGACTTATAATCCAAACACCTAAAGAGGTGATGCTTGTTGAATGTCAGTGGGTATTTATGGAGAGGAAATAAAAATGTGATATATAAATCACGAATCAGTTTCTCAATTCCTGCAGAATTGATATCACTAAGTAAAATGTGATAAATATGGACTTGAAGTCCAAACACCTAAAGAGGTGATTTTTGTTAAATATCAGTGGATATTTATATAAATGATATAAAAAGCCTGAAATTTTTAATATGAAAATGTGATATAGAAATAACAAGTTAGTTTTTCGAAGAAACAATATTGATATGATTTTAAAGTGGTTGAAATCATATTGAGATTTTTATTAGCTTGAAAGTTACCGAGAGTTTAGATATGCATGATTAACTGCATATTTATATGGATTATTGGATCATGATATATATATATATATATATATGAAAATCCCTGAAGGATAGAAAATGTCTGAAACTTCTAATATGAATACATATGGAAATATGTATTCTATCAAGTTTCAAAGATCCTTATATGATCTAAAGCAATCCAAACGCAAATAGAAACAAGCTATTATTGCAGTTTATATATATGATT
The DNA here is from genome assembly GCF_018687715.1 of Carya illinoinensis. Lineage (NCBI taxonomy): Eukaryota > Viridiplantae > Streptophyta > Magnoliopsida > Fagales > Juglandaceae > Carya > Carya illinoinensis. Next base: position 7,640,697 of record NC_056755.1, on the reverse strand, counting down.
TAAATGTCATTGAGGCTCCAGAAGAGCTCATGAAAACTGCACATATTTGAAATATAAATCTGAAACCCTTGCGGCTTCAAGGGGAAGATGGATGATGTTATTAGTCATGAAATACCATCTTTTAATATAATTAGTATTTCAAATTCATATTATGGGTTTGATAAGAAGTGTGCATTATTAAAGAAGAAATAAAAGGGAACACACAGAACATCTACTAAAAGATAGAAACACAAATATGAATATTTGTGAAATATTATTTTATTATCTTGAAGCAAAAATTACAGAAATTTGAGGCACTTTGCCTCATTCTTCAAACGCTCTTATTCTTCAAGAATCTGCATGGCATCCCTATCTAAAGGGATGGACAATTGAAAAGAAGATTTAAGCAATGATTTTAAATTCTTATTCTCTTACTTTATTGATTCTATCTTCATATTGGACTCCAGAAGAAGTCGCTGAAGTATAGCAATATTCTCGTGGAGATTGTCAACTCCACAAGTTCTGGATTGCAGTCGCTGAGAAAATGCGACAATGGATGATGAGTATCGGATACCGAGACTCACAAGCTCATAGATAACTTCATTATCTGACCTATGAGTCAGATCATTATATTGCATGATAGCACCTGTGGTAGAAGCAGGAACAGCTGATGAACGAGGTGCAGAGTACCTCATATATTGGCCATGAGAAGATCGCTGAGCCATTGTAGGATAAGAATGCAGAAAGATATTGCAGAGTAAAAACGCAATATGATTACAGAAAAGTGAAGAAATGAGATGCGAATAAAGATGAGCTAAATATCTCTTTTATAGAGATAATTATGATACAACATCTCTCGTGAAGCAAGAGAAAAAAGACGAAATATAGCTTTATAGCTCTGCGGCGCCTGACAGCTGCGGCGCCTGACAGCACGCCTGACACCTACAGAGGAGTTGAAAATCTGCGGTGCTTGTCTGATCTTAAAAGGCTGGCCACCGTTTTTATTAAAAAATGAGGTTAACGGTTTAATGTTGATGAATTCTCCACTAACTGTGTTATTTACAAGAACTCTAGAAGAGTACAACTCCAGAAGAGTAGTGATGAGCAGAAAGATCCAGTTGTGATTATTTTATCAACATGAATCAAGTCCACAGTTAGTTGGATGTACAGATGCGAGTTATCTTTCATATACACACAAGAAGATCATTGCAATTCATGAGAAGAAAGTTGAAATTGATATCAAGAAGATACGGTCAAGTAAAAATCTGGAAGATTTATTTACTAAAGCATTACCAACTGCAACATTTAAGAAGATTATGCAGAACATTGGAATGCGGAGGTTTGAAGACCTGTTATCATACACTTTTCAAGGGAAGTAATGCCTTGAAGACTTGTGCTGATTGTACTCTTTTTCCTTCGCTAAGGTTTTATCCCACTGGGTTTTCCTTTGCAAGGTTTTAATGAGGCAATCATAAAGCACTCAGCGATACACATGAATACTGTACTCTTTTTCCTTCGCCATTGGTTTTTCTCCACAGGGTTTTTCCTTAGCAAGGTTTTAACGAGGCATATTCTTTAAATATGGTCATCCAAAGGGGAAGTGTTATAAACTATCTTGAATTGTATGATCACATTTAGCTAGCCGTCAAATGCATAGTGCTAGTCGTCAAATGCATAGTACATAGTGCTAGCATAGTAAGATAGTCGTCAAATGCATAGTGCTAGTCGTCAAAAGTATAGTCCCCTTTATACTCCTATATATATCGTTGAATCTTTTAAGAAATTCATAAGTTTTCATAACCTCTCTGAACTCTATCTCTTTCTCTCATTTTGAAAGTTTTATAACGCGTTATGGCTCTCTCTTTTCAATGATTTCATAACAGTATCTATTGATTTATTTTTTCCGTGGTAGATCATTATTGAATGCAGTACTATTTTCCTCTTTGACAAAGTCAAAAGAGATTAGTCTATTATATATATTTTTTTTTCATGGCCGATCATAGAATATACCATTTTTCTATCAATTATAATATCCTTGACAAAGTCTAGAAATATATTTTACTCTAACATTCACTTGATTACGTCACGATTGGTTGTGGATTAATTCAACTTATTGCGACAATTAATTAATAAACGGAAGAAATGATTAATCCACCCAAATATTTTTTTGATGGACTTGTTACCTCTTGGCATTTTTTTGAGATATTGTTCGAAGACCAGATCTCCAAACCAGTATACTAATAATTCTCTTTATTTAAAAATTTTATATAAATTGGGTTAAACATGATGCTAATTATATTTATAAAGGGGTAAGTTTCATAATAATTCTTCAGTAGATGGAACTAAATTTCTTAATGATAGTAAGGAAAGCTACCATTTGGTGAAAAAATTTGGGATTGTATCTGGCATGGAGCCAGGTGGTGGTCAGGGGAAGAATTTATAAGAATCTGGTGTGGTGGTGGTCACTGATGGTGGCCATCGACTGTGGGTTTTATTTTGTTGTTTTTATTTTTTTACTTAATAGATAAGTAAATATTTTTTATTGAATTTATGATTTTTATTTTTTTAAAATATTTAATGAATTTTAAAAAATATTTGAAAAAATAGATAAAAAAAAGAGATGAAAAAATTTTGTCTATTTGGTGAGTGTTTCAATGGCCTCCCACCGTGGGAGTAGCACCGTCCATTTTGTATTTGCCTTCCTTTAAACTTGGATTTTGTTGTGACAAGCAAAGTTCATCACGCAAACCAAATACCATTGGTTTATTTTTTATTTTATAAATAAACTTTATTCATTTATGAAAACGAAGTTACAACTATAATTTGATATATACAGAAAAAAATCTAGATTACAAGCTAATTACTGACTGTTGGAGCTCCACTAGTACACAAATTTCTTTATAATTGGTTTGATCTTAACTTCTTTAATTCTCTACAAACAAACCGTCTAAGAGACAACACTCTACCTAAAATAAAAAGAACTTTCATCCCTTCCCTCCAAAAGAGGAGAGGACTTATAGGATTAGGTTTAAATTGCAATAATACATCAAATGCATGGTTGGAATTAAGGTACGTAGCAATCGATATCGCTTCTGTTGCATGGTTGTCTACTTCACTTTTCAAGTGTGGTTGTCATGTTTATTTTTCTACATAAACTTTACAACCTTGTTATGACATGCATGATTACCATAATCAATTCCAAAATTTAAAAATTAAAAAACCTCTGTAGATTATATGGTACCTTAATCAAACTACGTCCAGGATTTCAAATCCTATATTCATCATATATGAATTAGAACTGCTAGGTTTATATAAAAATAAAAAAATAAAAAATAAAAAATAAAAATTTACAAATTAACGTAATTTAATGTAATGGATCAAATATACTTTATAATAAAATATATTCTACAATTTAATGTATTATATCAAATTATATATATTTACATTTTTTTTTTTTGGGGGGGAAGATTCCTTCAAGGATGACTTGTTTTTATAATTTCACCATATCGAACAATAATGTGGTAATGTAAGATCAAAGTTCTTGATGAAAGACGACAGCTTTAATTAGATAAATAACAAACGCACAATTTTTTTTTTTTGTAAAATCTATTTGATGTTGTAAACGATATTATAAATCAAATCAAGTGAAATATTATTATTTAATATTTGTTACACTTTGGGATCACCATCCCGTTAATCACAGATCGAATGGCTGGATTTAATTTAGATCATTTTCAAACTGAATTATTTATGCTGTTTGAACAAAAGTGATAGTAATGTGCAGGTATATATAATTAAAACAATACTTTGTATAAAAAGTCTGAGATATGGGCTATATATATGGCCCATGTTACTGCAATAATAATTTTTTCTCATGCCCCTCCTGAATAGATAATATTCATAACTTGATCTGATCTTCTCTTCGTCCTCACCCAGTACTTCCACTCCAATCTAGAAAACTTTTTTTATTTTTAAATGGGTAGTGGGTATTTTCTATTTTGTCTGTGATAAATCGGAAGATGAGAGATGTATGTATATGTGTGTATATATATATATATATATATATATAAAGTTGAAGCCTTGAGGGTTGGAGATATTGTAAAAAAAAGAGGAAGATTATGAAGTTGAGGGTGACTTGGATTTTTTTTGGGCGGTCTGGTTTTCTCTTGTAAATTGGATGTTAGTTGAAGCTTGAGAGTGACTAAATAAAAAAGAAGAAAAAAAGTGGTGAGGGGTCTGTATGGCCATGTTCACTCTATAAAATTGGGCTAAGTCTAATATTGAAACGTCTTTGAGGGTTCTTTGTGGAAATTTTTGCCATCAATCACAGCTTGGCTGAAAGAGTAATCCGTGAGACACGCACTACCTTTTTTTTTTCAGTGTGAAGTTGCGAGAAAAGTGAAAAGATACACTCCAATTTAGAACTTGGAAACCCCTTTGGCCAAATATGGAGACAAGGGTTTGGTTAGACAAAAACCAAGCATGCAGCTTCCACACACCTGCTGGACAATTACAACTTTTTTCGAATTCAGATAAAAAATTATATTAAAAAATTATATTTTAATAATATTTTAATTTTATAATATTTTTATTTAAATAATATTTTAATATTTTTCTTTTTTTTTTTAAATTTAATAAAATATCTTAACTTAAATAATTTTATTAATATTTATAAATTATTTTAATATTATTTATATATTTTTTAAAATATTTTAATTATCCAACCTTCCAAGTCAAGATAACCTTATCGCCTAGGCTGTCGAGTTCACTTAGCATAATTAATGTCATGTTTACTTTTTTAAGTTTTAACTCATCTTTATAATTGGGCCCCCTATAGGAATGTGGCTTCGTGGAAGACAACCCATAATTATGAAAGGCTCGGTGTCACTAGCAGGGACACAACGGTAATTAAAACTTTCAGTATTTTCACAGCATGTATTTGTACAACAGTTGAGGTCAAGGTCTACACAATCATCAATATCGGCCATTGTAATGAAATTTGTTAAAATATATATAAATATATTTTTAAAAAATAAAAGAAAAGAGAAATAATTCGAGATTAGTCCAAAAGCAACCATTCTAAACTAGTTTCTTTCTTTGGTGTGGAAACAGCTTTGCTGCAGTTGTCAGTACGTGATCAAATTAAGACGACTTTTCTAAATTTCTTTAAAAGGTCGGTTCAAACATATTTTTTGGTCAAACAAAAGTAAAAAAGATCTTAAAATAATCAAAGCTAAACTCATGTATGGTTTAGATAGTGAGTTGAATTAAAATAGCTTGAAATAAGATAAAAGTTAAGAATTAAATAAAATATTATTATAATATTTTTTTAATATTATTATTATTTTAAAATTTAAAAAAATTAAATTATTTATTATATTTTTGTAAGAATTTTAAAAAATTATAATAATAAGATGAGATGAAATATTTCTTGTATCCAAACCGGGCATACTAATGATCTGAGAAAACTTTAAAATCTAGTTTAGTTGCAAAGATGAGATAAGATGATAAATTTGTTAATAGTTATAAATAGTAGTGAAATAATTTGATTTAAAATATTTTATGAGGTTTTGATAAAGAGTTTTGCTACTTATCATCCCCACCCACCACACTTATTTTTAATTTTTATAAATCTTTTTTTGTTTCATTCTTCCGAAACTAATTGAGTTCTTTTACTAATCATCTATATACCACATATTTGGCAAGATAAGATAAAATAAAATAAAAACAAATTATGTGTAGTTTGAGGATGATGAGTAGAATTTTTCTTTAATAAATAAGAGAAAAAAATTGAATAAAAATATTATAAAATTTATATTTATTATAATATAATTTTTTCAATTTTTTTTATTTAAGAATTTGAATAAGTTGAATTACTTTTTATGTTTTATTTGGAAGTTTAGAAAAGTTGTAATGATTAAACGAAAAAGTTGAGAATTTGAAATTGAAAAATATTTATATTTGAATGGTGTTTAGATATTGAGATGAAATCATATAGGTTGAAATTAGGTAAGATATAGTTAATTATTATCGTTACAAAATTTAGTTCTATATAATAAAAAATTATTAAGAAATTTACCTCTTAAATTTATTTTTAGCATACTTATAATTCGCTCTTATCATATCATGTTTGACCCAATTTTTATAAAACAAATCTTTAAATAAAGATAATCAGTGATATGGAGACCTGAAGATATCCAAACCTCTCTTATGGTTTCTAGGTAATAGAGGAGACAAAATGTCAAGAGATAACAAGTCTATCAAAATTTAAAAAATATAAAAATGGCGTCGTCGATTTCCAATTAATGAGATCCTCATCTTAAATATATTTAGGTGGATTAATTATTTTATTTCCTTCATTAATTATTTGTCGAGTAATACTCTTCATTATTTCAATTCTTATCATTTTCTTATCATTCTATGATATGGCATTAAATGATTAAAGATTATTTATTATTTTTTACTTGTGAACTTATTATTTAATATTACATTATGAGATTATGAAAAAATAAATACTAAATAGATTTTTTCAAGTACTTTACATATACAAGAAAAGACTTTTCACACACATATATAAATACTAGGTGGGAGCAACGTGCAAAGCACGTTTGTCTAATTTTATGAAATGATTATTTGTAAAAAATAATATATATTTTATAAAAATTATTGATGTCACTTAATAATTTAAGGCATATTGGAGAAAATAAAAAAATTAGTTTAAAATATCATATAATCCAGTACATGTTTATAACATCCATAATTTTAGCAAAGATGTATACGAAAAATTTAATAAAAGTCTAACACAAACGGTAGTTCAAAATATGTGTCGTTTGATATTTGTATTATTATTCATCAATTTATGTCATCCTGTAGACGATCAATAGAGATAATATTGAAATTTTTATTTTGCTATTGGTTGAGTCGATCAGGGACAACATAAAGTTAAAACATAATCTTTTTATAAAATTTGTGGTATAATATTTTCTATATATAGCATATATATAAATCCTAAAATATATTTTGAAATTGTTGGCCGAATTTACTCTTTCTTGATTAGCTCAAGGATCACGGTCTTTGTCACGTACCTATCATAGCAAGCCCACGTGTGGAATATGACTTAGCGGAAGCTACGTCCTACTACCATGGAAAAAAAACACTTTGATTAAACACATTTGTATTATATATTATATGAGATTTTTAAATTTGGAATACTCAATAATTTGAGTTAATGAAACGTATAATACACGTATATTATACTTAGGGATTTACGTCTTATGCACCTAATACATGTGTATATGTTAAGGAAAAAGAGAAAAATATAATAACTAATCTTTAATTATTTATTATTATATAAACTATTAAGTATTATAATTATTGTGATTAATAAACCATATAACAACATTGAATGCTATCTCTCACAACATTTATGTCTACATTTTATATGTCAAACCGTTAAAACAAACGGTGTTAACTTTAACGGAAAAACAAGAAAAACCGTTAAAACAAGATTTTCCGTTTCATACACACTTTTTATATATAGAAGATATATATATATATATATATATATCATATATATGATTATTGGTTGAAAGAAATCATAATTTATTTAGCCTTTAGTGCATGGGGCGTACGTGTACTTTTGATATTCACAAATATTATGAAATAATTATAAACATGATCATGATGTCCAACCACCATCCATGAACATCAATTAGGTATATTTTGTTTTCCATCGAACATCAAATCTCAAACAAACACATGATGGGAACTTTCGTTTATTTTCTTGGGAGTAAGCAACACGCTGCCCGCTGGGTGTTCAGTTGATGATTTGAATCATTAGGGGTGAGTTCGGTCCGGTCCGGTCTGGTCCGGAGAGGTTTTGTGGACCGGACCGGACCTATTCGGTCTAGGGTTTTTTCACCCTAGACCGGACCGAACTCCATCAGGACCGGTCCGGTCCGGTCCGGTCGGTCCACTTGGTCCAAGGTTGATTTTTTTTTTTTTTTTTTTTTATCTAATGACATTTTTTTTAATATTTATGTAATTATATTGTAATATATTTAATATATATACATATAGTATTATATATATATATATTAGTAATATGCTAATACTATTAGTCTATTAGTAATAATACTATAACTAATAAATATATGTAATAATAACTATACTATAACTAATAACTATATGTAATAATAGTAATAGTGATAACTATATATGTAACTATATGTAATACTAATAACTAATACTATTAGTCTATTAGTACTAATAACTATACTAGTATTAATAACTATACTAGTATTAATAACTATACTAGTACTAATACTATAACTAATAACTATATGTAATGATAGTAATACTATATGTAATACTATATTAAATAATAGTAACACTCTTATTACTAATACTCTATGTAGTTATAGTGATTTAATACTAACATATTATATATTAAGCTAACTATACTAATACTATTATAAATTTACAAATATATGATATATTATAATTTATTCTATAACTTTTATAATATGTTAATACATTAATATATATACTAGTATTATATATATATATATATATATATATATATATTTTTGATCGGTTATACTAGTACTATATATTATAGTTAATAGTTATACATTAAAGAATATAGTAATACATTGATACTAAATATATATAGTTATAGACTTATAATGATTTAGTTATTATGAATTTATGATTAGTATAACTATATAATTGTATTAGTATTAGACTATTAATAATTCAATTTGGCTATATTATATTAGTAATATTAGTTATGTTGAATCAATTAGTTAGTATAACTATATTCTACATCATTAGTATTAATATAAATATTAGTATTAGTTATAACTATATAGCCTATATTAGAATTGAGTTTTAGAGTATATAATAAACTAATAGTATTAGTACAACTATATAAATATATTGTATAGCTATATATTAGTTTTAATTATAGTGATTAGTATAATTATATAATAGTAGACTATTAGTATAACTATATATTAGTATTAGTTACTATTATGGTGATTTAGTATATTATAATTTATATATTATATTTATACTATAACTCTTATAATATATTAATATATACTAGTACTATATATTATAGTTATATATTAAATAATATAATAATACATTCATACTAAATATATATATAGTTATATTTCTAGTGATTTAGTTATTAACTTATTATGATTAGTATAACTACCCAAATTATAATAGTATTAGACCATTAATATAGTTATATATTAGTAATATTAGTTATGGTAAATCAGTGCTTTAGTATAACTATATAAGTATTAACTATAATGATTTTTATATATTCATTAAATATAAGTATAGTGATATTTAAATTATATTAATTAAAGTGATAAATATACTATATAGCTATACATAGTATTAATTATAGTGATTAGTATAACTATATAAATTATATAATAGTATATTAGTATTAATAGCAGACTATTATTATAGGTCACTATAGCTATTGTTGAAGTATTAGTTATAGTGATTTAGTATAACTATATTAGTATAACTATAGTCTATATTAGACTATTAATATTTTTTTATACCATATATAATTAATAATTTAATTATATACAACTATTATATAAATAATATATATAAATAATATTTATTTATTTTTTATTTCTATTCGGTCCGGTCCGGGATGAAAAACTCCCAGACCGGGACCGGACCGAATCTTTTCGGTCCCTTAAAAATGGGACCGGACCGGACCGGACCCAATTCGGTCCAGTCCGGTCCGGTCGGTTTTGCCGGTCCGGACCGGCCGATGCTCACCCCTAGATTTGATGATTAATTTTCAATTCACGGCATTCCTTTTGTTGTTTTTTTTTCCCCCCGGTCAACGCATATCACTGTATTAATGTGGGACCAAATGTGTGAAGACTTTCGGACACCATCAACAATTTGAATAGATGTGTTCAAACTCTCATCACAGACAAATGGAAACGATATTAAAAATAAAAATTTTACGTTTAGTCATTTTTATATATTTTTTATGTATTTTATTAATTTGATTGATTGTGTATTAAAAAAATTGATGCATTCAATTTTTTTCTCTTATTTTAAAAAATCTAATAAAATATTTTATCTCGATCAAACAATTTAACTTCTATTTATAAACTATTTTATAACATGTATTATATATTTTAATGGTCCAAACCATGCATCCTAAGTTTGGCATTATTATTATTTCGAATTTTGTTTTTCTTTTCTCTTACCAGTACCATTGAACTGACTTTTCAGACAGTTTAAGTAGCCAACTTTCATGGAAATTCGGATAAGCATAGTCTTATAAATTTGATCACGTGCTGGCTTTACAAATTCATTTCAAAGCCTAATCCTTTTTTCTTGTATCTGAGAACTTTCTTTCATATATACGAGCTTCGGCCTTTAAGGCAACTTTCAGCTTTGAAATATCTCAAAATCATCGTAGAAAGAAATCTTGATTATGGAATTGCGAATGGTACTGTTTCGGATGCTTGTCTTAGTGATGTGCTCAATCAATGCATCCGCGCGAGCATAAACGTAATAAACAGTTCATGTCCAGAAGACTGTGGGAATGTAAGCATTCCATACACTTTTGGAATCGGAAAGGGTTGTTACGTTGGAAATTGGTATGAGATTGTCTGCAGATCATCGAATCATGACTCTTATAATCTGGGATTTCCAATGCCCTATTTGAAGAGGTTAGACCTGGAGGTGCTGGAAATTGACATAACTTCGTTAGGCGAAATTAGCATCAACTATCCCATATTTTCGAGCTGTACCAATGGCAAGAACAACAAAAAGAATCTGGAGTTAGAGAAAAGTCCTTTCGTCTTCGCCGTCACCTACAACACCTTCGTTGCCATAGGTTGCAACAACTCTGCCTCCATGTGGTCCATTTTTCCTGATGACTCGATTTCATTTGGTGGGTGCAATTCCCCTTGTGATAGAGCTCCATTCACAAAAGGAAGTCATTGCAATGCCACAAATTGTTGCCAAGCTACAACTCCTTCTAATCTCCAAGCATTCTCTACAACTATAGAGACGAAAAGTTCCTACAATAATGGTAGTAGTGAGTGCAACTATGCATTTTTGGTAGACCAGAATTGGTTTGAGACCAATTTCACAGAGCCGAATCTAAATGTGTCCGTTCCAGTGAGATTGTACTGGGAGCTTGACAATACTACTTTCCATTCTCTTCCCACAATGAAAAACATGACAACAAGAGAATACAAGAACTCAACCTATCGTTGTTATCAGTGGATGGGGTCGGGAAACACTACTACTTATAATTGTGGGTGCAAGAGTGGCTACAGAGGAAATTCATATCTTCTGGGAGGATGTGGAGGTAAATTTCTCTTTCGTAACATCCTATTTAATCCATTAATTCTTGAAAGCTTTTGTTGTGGAAGTCAACGTAGAAAGGTGCAAAATAAATTTTGATGAGCATGGTTATTCATTTTACAAATCCTTTTACAATTCTATTCTAAATAAAGAGCAGTTATGAAAAAATAGAAATTCAAATTAAATAATAGAAAACTCATTATTAAAAAAATTAACCTGCATGCATTTTTTATGAAATGATAGTCTAAAAATTTGAGTAAAGTTGTGTATGTTGTAAAGGTATGTATACATAGATGTGCCTGTTATAATAATTCTCCATCATGTGAAGAATATAATTAAAAATTAATGGCTGCTTTCGGAGGAATCTCTCTCTCTCTCTCTCTCTCTCTCTCTCTCTCTCTCATTAACAACTTCCACTACAATATTGGCAGATATTAATGAATGTGCAGACCCTGACTTTAACATCACTTGTACACCCGATACACGCTGTGAAAATACTGAAGGTTTTTACCGTTGTGTCGCTGTAAAGAACACAAAGCTTTTCATGATCATAGGTATGTCTTCCTTCTCATTATATATATATATATATATTAATTGCATGTACATGACCTTTCCCTTCGGTTTTTTGCAAATTCTCTGATAATTTTCAAGCTAATTATTAATAATTAGTTGTCCCATGCATTGTCTTGATCCAAAGAACAGTTATCGGTTAATCACGTACAATTTATCCAATTCAACTTCATTTTTGTGCTCCAAGCACACAATTAATACCTCCTTCGAAAAAAAAATAAAAAATTACCCCTTCGTGTCTCTTTTATATTTTATTTTGGGGCAACTGGAAATTTTAATTAAGGATTATATAAGATATATCGTCAATATCTATGCAATATATTAAAGTTATATGCAATAGTATATCATGCATAGTACTACTGTAAATAATACTTGATCGATCCATCCTAATCTTTTATTCCTCCTTCGGAAAATTGAGCCAAAAACCATTCGCATGTAATTTTATTGGTCCTTGCTGATTTTTTTTTTTTTTTTTCAGAAAAACTTATTCCACTTTTTTAAAGATGAACTCATAGAATTTAGGTTATTTATGTTAGCTTTGAACCAGTGGAGGTTACATATTTGTTGTAGAGCAATGTTAGATCCAATTTTATGGTGTGCAAACAATATTGCATATTGTATTTAAAAAAAAAGTGGGATTCACTAATAAAAAATGATTTTTTTAATGTGAGTCCCATATTTTTTCTATATTTATTAAATGGAATGCGTGAGATTTCACACTCTAGAATTATATATATCATTTTCCTTTATTACACGCGCTTAGATACACAGATATATATCATATAATATATATTAATATATATTATACAAAACCTTTGGATTCGATCTAGTCAAATTCCAAAAATGAGAACTTGTACCACAGAGTTGATCTCATTGTCTCAAACTATAAGTGCTATCAACTTCTAAATTAAAAAAATTCAGTTACTAGTACTGACTGTCTAAAGAGTTGTCTCGAGTATATATGTAATAGGTCTTAAGAATAATATATAGAGTTCTCCAACCTGAAAGCAACATTTTTTTTCAATTTAATCTTCATTCTTCTTTTCGGAGTACTTCTATTTCAATATTATGTGAACCTGCTTTTTGCACAACATATTTTGTCTGGCAATATTCTAACATTCATAAAAATGTCTCTCTAGTCATTGTTCCTAACCAGCAATTTTATTATTTTACCATCAGTACTACAGCAAGGAGTACTTAATATATTTCTATTTCATTGAGTCAAATAGGTGTTAGCACAAGCCTTGGTTTATTATTTCTGATTTTCGGTGGATGGTGGTCATACAAAGTGATAAAGAAAAGGATGATGATTAAACGCAAGGAAAAGTTCTTCAAACAAAATGGTGGATTATTGCTACAGCAGCAACTATCTACAAACAACGAAGTTAATGTTGAGAACACCAAATTGTTCAATTCAGAGGAATTGGAGAAGGCCACTGATCGTTTTAGTGTGGATAGAATAATTGGACATGGTGGACAAGGCACTGTTTACAAAGGTATGTTGGCAGATGGAAAAATTGTTGCAATAAAAAAATCCATGGTCATAGATGAAGAAAAACTTCAAGCATTCATAAATGAAGTCATGATTCTTTCACAAATTAATCACAGGAATGTGGTTAAACTACTTGGTTGTTGTTTAGAGACTGAAGTCCCACTTCTAGTTTATGAATTCATTCCTAATGGAACTCTTGCTAAATATCTCAATGGCCAAAATGAGGAGTTTCTACCAACATGGGATATGCGTTTACAAATCGCTATAGAAGTTGCTAGGGCTCTTTTCTACTTGCATTCAGCAGCTTCTTCACCCATTTACCATCGCGACATTAAGTCTACAAACATCCTCTTAGATGAGAAGTATAGAGCGAAAGTAGCAGATTTCGAGATTTCAAGATCTGTTGCTATTGAACAAACTCACCTAAGCACACTAGTACAGGGAACTTTTGGATATGTAGACCCTGAGTATTTTCGATCAGGCCAATTTACAGATAAGAGTGACGTTTATAGTTTTGGTGTTGTGCTTACTGAGCTCTTAACTGGAGAAAAAGCTATTTCATCAACAGGAATGAGAGATACCAAAAGTTTAGCTGCATTTTTTGTTAGTTCGATGGAAGAGAACAATTTATTTGATATCCTTGACAATCAAGTTTTGAAGGAAACGGAAAAAGAAAAAATCATTGCGGTTGCAAATCTTGCGAAAAGATGCTTGAACTTGAAAGGAAAGAAACGACCTACAATGAGAGAAGTTGCAATGGAATTGGAAGCCAACTAAATGTCGCAAAATTAGCTTCTAACCTTCAATAGAAATATGGAGAGATTGAAGATGCCAAAATTGAAATATCCGAGCAATATGATGTTGTTTCTATATCAACAATGTCAGGTCTGGATAGTGCCATCGTGACCTCATCTCTTGATATAGAACCATTATTCTTATCTTCTTAATCATCATGTGATATTACACCTTGATTTGTGTTGTATTATAAATGTTTGTTTAATTTCATCTTGTAAGCTCCATAATTTGCTCTTTAGACAATCTTATGGTAGTATAATGCATAAACATCCAATTTTATTTTTGGTTTCATAAGCATCTATTTTTATATATAAATAAAATGAAGCCTCAAGCTGCTGTACAATCTAATCTTTACTTAGAGAGAAGAAAAGAAAATCAAAAACCAAAAACTTATCTTCCATAGTATATTACCCTCTGAGTGTTTACTGCAATTTGGAATTAATAAATAGCAAAAGAAGAAATTAACTCCTCTTTATATCCTTTAATAGCCACCTTAAGCTTTTTTTAACTTTTAAATCTTGTCGGATAAAGATTGGCGACTTGCTAAAAGCAACAAAACCCATGGCGTAATAGGCCTCACAAATTTAGATCATTTCCTTCATGCTCAAAGGCTCAAAGAAAGTTTCAAACTACTTCATGAACAACGAAGAAAAAAGTTACATGAACATCTTAGTTTATATAGAAGATCCATCATGCTCAGGTGACCATTGATCGCTTGAATGTTTATCTACTAGCTATTACAAGGTCTATTGCTTAATGTGGTGTGGTGCATTACATGAGTGGCACTAGGTTTAAAGCGTTCTTTCACTTCTTTTTTGGTCTCTCACGGTCTAAGTCCTTCAAGAAGCCACAAATCAACCAAAAGAGCCAACACCATTATATATTTTCCTCAAAGATTGACCTCCACCCAATGGAACTCACTTCTCAAGAATCACATGGGTGCTTTAAACTGAATAGAGACCAAGGTTGTTTGGCTATCTAATCCCCTTGTGAAAGGATATTTGGAACAAATCAAGTCTATAAAAATCATCAAAAAACTTTGATGGGAGGAGTGAAGCAAGTAACAGTTCTCAGCAACTCTCTCTCCTTGTTATCGGTACTACCTGCACCACACGCCATGGACATGATATTTCTAGTTGCCTGCTGAATTAGCTAAATTTGAAGAACTAGATTAGGAAAAGATGAAGAGAAATAAAACTAAAGTTAAATGTTCACAAGTTATAACATAGATTCTTTATTTAATACCATCTGTCTCTTAAGTCACTAAGAGATTTGATGTTGTTTTACATGAAGCAAGATGTTTTTTTTTTCCATTACGAGCAACAAACTATTTCTTAGTCACATATTTCAATATGCTTTTCTTACAAAAACAAGCTATATGTGTCTACAATTGCAAATACGTACAAAACACAGGGAGCAAGGAAGATAAGATTCAAAGATAGAAAAGAATAGGAAGAAAAAACCTAGGTTTACAAGATGTTCTTATCTAGTTTAAGAAAGAAATTATAGGTAATCTAATAATCAATTTTTCCCCTCAGTAAATAAATATATTCATACAGCAACCTTGAAGAAACAAAATTAAGATGGAACTTGCCCCATTCATGAGGGAATGGATCATTAGGCATCTTGTTATCTACAAACTTCTTTCCAAGAATCAATCCAATTCTCCGAATCTGCGTAATCAAATCAATAATATGTATTAAATCTCTCGAGTTTACACATTAATAAAAAAAAAATTAAAAACTCTAGACACAGTATGTACCTCCCCAATTATGGGGCTGGCCGACCAGCGCGCTATCTTGGAATGCTTTTAAATCATCTTGAAATTTCAGGGAAATGTTCTTTTCTTGATCTTCAATATTTTCTTCTCTACAAAGAAGTTAGATAGCTTTCACTCAATGATAGTCATAATATATAATCTTTGTGTTGATCATGTGGAATATTTACGTATATGTCGTTGCATTTCTGCATGTACAAGATGCAACTCCATCAGGTCCGGTTTAGTCCATATTTGATGATACTTCTTCCAATGAAATATGAAGTAAAACTTTGTAGATCTTAAGCGCTTCAATTCAACGCCGCAAGATACTAGGTGTCTAGAATAAGTAAAAGAACCTGAAAGAGAAAGAATATACGGTCATATAGTAAATAATCATCAGCTTCAAAAACTTACTTAGGAGTGACGTTGAATATACCGAGTTTGTTGCTTTGAGACTGTATGACTTCTACTACTTTGGGCCTCCCAAGTACAGCTCCAATGGGCATATATGCAGAAGAAAGGACCTAGAAATTTCAATACATAATATTGAAACATGTGCTTTGTACCAGGATTTGAGGATCTATCTCTGAGTTTAGGTATATCCCAACTTTACCCTTGCAAGGGACACATGGTCTGGTTTTATATGTTGTACTTGTTGCACCCAAACATTGTGCCCAGCCTTCCAAATCCACAAATTACCTAAATCTACATCATCCTTATAGTATTAGAATACAAATAAAGATACGCACACATAGAGGGAAATATGAGAAATAGAGAGTAAGTACCTCATCCGCAATTAAAAGAATGTCATATTTCTTTTCAACAGCTTGAATCTGCATCAAATATGAAATATTTTATCATCTAATGTGTCTTCTCCAAAATTTTCATAAGGGGAAAGAGAAATACTTTATTTATAAAAGGATTTTATAAAAATAAATTTATAAATAAATTATAAAGTTCTTTTTACCATAAAGTAAATATGTTGTATCATATTAAGTCATGTTGATTTGTGAGTTTAATTTTGCAACATCCTTGGTTTGAGTAGTATTTTTTGTTCAACATTGAAACCCTAAGTTCCCTCAACCCCATTCTGTGTTTGCATTTTTGGTTTTCTAAATAAACCAAGTAGCACCATATAGTGATGCTATGTCAAGAGGGTCATCTGTGCGGTAAGCTTCCAATGACCAAATAGAAGTATTCTATCATTTTATAAACAATACAAGAAGTTTAAAAGTCTAAATGAATTAGAAGCGAAATCTTTATTATTATTATTATTAACAAAAATTAGGCGAGAAAATACAATTTTGCAAATTTCGAAACTCCCAAAGAGCAATATATAAATATATAGGAATTGAAAATCCAATAAAATTATTTTTAAACGAGTATGACTCAATTATTTTGCTTTACATAAATAATTTTTATTAGATTTGGATCGACTCTGAAGTTAGTAGGGAAATTAGTGTCTCACCACAAGATATATTCAATCAACATCGAAACCAAATGACAACCTACGAATCAATCATACATACACCTCTCTAGCTCTATAAAAGTGTCACAATCATCTTAGGAACCGTAGTAGTATGACGAAGAAGAAGATGAAATTCTCTCAAGAACTTGCAGGACTTCTTTCATTGAGGATCTCTTGTGTGGGATTGAAGTGACAATTATCTCCTAGCTTGAAGCAAGCCAACAAAGCTTCTTCTTTTTCTTCCAAATCAGCTCGGATCGGCGCGTCCGCCATTTGCAAAGCCTGACTCTTATCCTCAACTATAAGCCTAGTCCCCTAGCCATGTCATCTAAAACTATAACCTTCCCGATAAGTAACTCAAGAAACATAAACCCAAAAGAGTACACATCCCACTCTAGATTGGGCTTTAGGCTTCTAAGTGACTTCGGTACATGATAAGGCAATACGCCCAATGAGCACGGACTTGGGCTAGGACTAGGCCCAATTGCAATATCTTGAAGGCTATCACACGAGGTTGTGGATCTCTTTCTTCCTAAAATTCGAACCAACATTCCAGCTAGGGCTGTAAACAAGTCGAGTCGAGCCGAGTTTTGGGTTGTCAATCTCGGCTCGACTCAAAATACTCGAGCTCGAGCTCGAGCTCGTCCCACAAACGAGTTCGAGTCGAGTTGAGCTCGAACTCGAGCTCGAGTTTGATTTTTTTTTTAATAAGATTTAATAACTAATAAATTAAATAAATAAATAAAAAAGAACTAATATTGAATTTATACAACTAACAAGTAGAACCTGTATTAAATTATAAAATTTTAAAAAATTTATAAATAATTAATATCTAACTAGTTGATATTTATCTAAAATAACAATATATTATATGCTTACATATATTATTAATACATACACTTAATATAATAGAATATATCTATTTCATATATGATTCCCACATACTAGTATATTAAATTTTTAAATTTTATTAACTAATTATTATACAAATTATAAAATATACCTATGAAGTATATTTACTATATAGACATAAGTAATTAGAATATATATTATATATTTAATTATAAAAGTGGTATGCTTATATTATTAGCTAATAAATATATATATATATATATATATGCATAGGTGTATGTATATATTTATCAATATATGAATGAGTTTTAATCGAGTCGAGCTAACGAGTCGACTCGAGCATAAACGAGCGAGCCTAAACGAGTCTTAATTGAGTCGAGTCGAGTTTTGTCGAATATGTGTCATTTACAAATCGAGCGAGCATCTGTTTTAACGAACGAGCTTTTTTTTTTCACGAGTCGAGTTCGATTTGAGTTTAACCGAGCTAGCTATCGAACAGACTGGTTCATTTACAGCCCTAATTCCAGCTTTGTAGTTCGTGTTACTAGATACTTTACTCCCAAGCTAAATACATACTTTCCATGCAAAAGAAGAGAAAATGTTCGAATCAATAAAGTGTATATATATTTGTATATGATACTAGAATGAGTGGAAGTAAGTGTAAATAATTGAATAAATGCAAGTAAATAATTGTAGTCCAGATAATTGGAATCAAATGAATAAATTAATACTGAATCAGATAAATGGAATTAAATAAAATAATGCCAGAACATATTCAGATATAAACTAGAATATGACATCTCAAAACAATCATATTCAGTGCTTTGATTCAAGATGTGCTTTTCTCTGCTCCTTCAAAAAAAAAAAAAAAAAAAGTAAAAAGAAGTAGTTAAATAGAATAGGAAAAAGGAAAAAAACTAGATATACGGTGATAATTTAGAAAGGCCACGAGTACGTAATTAAAACAGAAAAAATAATATTTTTTTAAATAAAATTTAGTGAAAATTTTGAAGAGCCTGGTCAACATGATGTGAATGCTAGCTCTTTTAACAGTTATTTTTGAGTATTATTATTACATATTTGAATTGCAATGACATGCATTGGTAATTAATTCATTAACGCAACGTACGGGAACCAATGACGGATTAACGTGAAATAGATGCATTTCTTCTTGTTTATATACTGTTCATATCAATAGCATGAACAGTGAGATAAGTAGATTTCATGGGCCCAAAACCACTAATCAAAGAGGGAATTAAGAGATTTTAAAGGGCCAAATTAATAGAATCTGATATTAATTATTTCTAATCAACTCTTTCTTTTTTTTCTTTTTCTTTTTTTTGTCTTATCCAATATTCCTAATCTACTGCCAAAAGATTAATGTATAGATGGTCTAATCATGCATGCTTTTTTTCAATATAAATGGTAATAGGCAGAGTTGCTCACAGTGAGGGGATAGAATAGCTGAAGGGTGACAACGTAACACAGATAGAGAGAGAGAGAGAGCAGTGGAGATGAAAAGAAAAAATGAGAAGCGCTCGTTCCTAAATATTAAAAGAGTCGGACTTCTCAAATCTTCTCAAATTTTAAAATCAAAATAATCTTAAAAACTTTCTTACTTTAAAATATTTTTATTCAATATTTTCTCTTTCTTTTTCAAAACTCAATAAAACAACTTAATTCAAATTATTTCACTATTATTAATATAATTATGAGATATTCATCTATGTTTAGATGTTAAGAGTATTTCAGATTATCTATGAATAGTAGTGAAATAGTTTGTGAATAAGAATAAAATAGTAACAAATAATTTCTAAATAGTAATGAAGTAGTATGAGAGTTTTTAAAAATAGTTGTGTTTCCAAACAGGTCAATTTTTTATGGGATGATTGGACACTTACCATTTGATCACTAGCCTCTTCCTCCAAATTCTCAATAAAAGTGAAGGTACGTAAATGATTCTTCTTCAATAAAGGATCGCCAATAGGAGTGGCACATTGTCCGGGCCCATGCATGCCAAATGTTTTGTCCGTATTCTTTATGGAGTAATGTTATAAATTACACTATTTTTTCATTATGTAAAATGTGATACATTTATCATCTCACTAGTGGGATGAAGGTATGATGAAAAGGAAGTGTACAGAATTTTCCTTTCTTATGGGATGAAAGATAGACTTCTTTTGAAGAATGCAAAATGACGTGTGTACGTGGTTGCTTATTTTACTAGAGATGCTAGGTTGCATTTCAAAAGTGCCCCAAAAGTATTCCCCAATGCATTTTGATTTGTTTTTTAAATGTTTAAAACACACACACTCAAATTCATTAATGGTAACTTTTGTGAACATTTAAAAATAATAAATAAAAAAAAAAAAAAAAAAAAAAAAAAAAACCATAATGCACTAAGTGCACTTTTGGAGGACAAACTATCATTTTCAGATCTTGAACCTATTTCTCTTCAAATCTTGAAAAGGGTGTGTGCAGTTTTGTATTTGGAGAGGAAGTACTTCTCGCATGCTATGGCTCCGAATCCAATGGGCTGGTTACCCTTATTTACAGGCCGTGAGAGAGAGAGAGTGTGTCAAAAACTAATCCATTTCATTAATTGTGAGCCCACGACAACATAGTGATTATCCCGATTCCCAATCTATACTAAAATGAAAATAAATACAACAATAAAAAGTCTCTTGAACTCAAAAATAAAAAAATTTAGTTTATAACTGACTTTTCACTTTAGAGATATTCAATGTGTGGAAGGAAACGACGGAGAGAGTTATCCTTAATTTCTCTGGTTACATTGGAGGGTTTGGCTTTCCAGGAGAAGTTATCCGTCTAGAAGTGTGGTAAAGAATTTAGAGGTTTTTTTTTTCCCCTTTATGGGTAATATAAATGTTATATTAAGAATAATAAATATACAAATCCAAGTATATGAGTCTCAGCGCGGTTATTTATGAAAGTGTTGCACAAGACTTGTACATGATTTAGGGCTTTTTCCTAACATTAACTCTTATAGGTAGTATAGACAGTGGGGAGAACGTAAAGAATAATAATATATACAAGCTCCAAATATACAAGCCTCAAATAGGTTTTTTATAAAAAAAAAAAGAAAAAGAAAAAGAAAAAGTAAATCACACTATGAAGAAGTGTGAAAAAATTAATTTTTCTTTAACGAGATCAATTTTTTAACAAAAGACTTACGCAAATCTAACATATTTCGGGCTTATCCCTCTCATTACTTATCTATAAATACCCGAAACAAGTTAACACTGAAGAAAAGTAAAGCAAGAGATCACTTCGAATAGCCTACAGTTTCATATTTCATAGCATGAAAAGCAAGAAATTGAGTTCATGGATAAATTGACGTACAGAATTTACATTTTTATAATCGATTACACACAAGCAATCTGCAAGCCGGAGCTTCCATATCATTACTGGGACACAAATCAAACAATCCTCAATTACAAATTCAGAGGAAATTTTAAATAAAATTTCTTAAGAGCAATACATCGATTCAAAATCAAGTTTCATTAAAATAACTAATGCTATTAATTTTAATTTCTTCATTTGTTTTTTGGACTTAAAAAAACTAACTTAATCAAAATAATTAATTAATTATTTAAGTCAGAATTTTCCTTGTGGGTATACTTAATTTTTAAAATTGGGAGTTGCCATAATTCATACAAATACACAAATATTTATCTACTTTTGGACGATGTTCGTACTTATCATGGATTGTAGTAGCATTGTACCATGATGGACCTTGCAGCTCTATCTATGTCCATTGTGTAAGGAAAAAATACTCAAAACATTAACCTTTTTTTGGTCTTTTATGCGAAGAATGATTGGTATATCTTGTTTGAAAGAGTTTAGAAAGAATATTATGCAGTTGATACTGACTACTAAATTGAACTGGTATGACTATTTTTACATGAGTTTTGTTATATACAAACAAATTCGTATATTAATTTACGTATCAATACTGATTCTTTTATATTTAAAATTTAAATTAATAATATTTTTAATAAAATTTACTTTTTGATCAATCACATTATCAAAATCCATGATTGAGACAAAAGTTGGTGAAGGCATGATAACTTAAAACAAATATATAATGATATGTAGTTCTGCACCTGCAGGACACAACACCAGCCAACGTGGCAACCAAATGAAGCCTTTTTCTGGACGAGTTTGAAGAAGTAGATTTTCGAATAAACACTAATAAGGCAGCAGATTTTAGCATATCTTTTTCCATATATAATTTTAGCATATCTTTTTCCATATATATGCTTACTTTTCTTTGCCAGCAAATTAGTAAATTCTTTCTTCTTCTCTTTTTACTTTCCATTTGAGAAGTTATTTCCTTAGAAGACTTGTAGTCTCCAGCTTTATAACGAGACGAGCACTGTAATGAGAAATATGATATATTTGATAATTCTCTGTTTTGAAGTAAAAGATTCCTTTGTTTTTTTGCTTTCGCTACGCCATTTTGGCATCAAAACCCGGCTGTACCTGGCGTGATGGCAAGGGACGAGAATGAGAGCAGTCACTCCACGGCGAAGAACGTGGATTGCAGGCCCTTTGGGCGGTTGTACACTCACAGAATCTACAAAATCAGCAACGGTTCAAAGGTCTCGAACAGATGCTTCAGGAAATACAACAGACCATAACCAACATCCATGTTGATGGAAACAGGAATCAAGGTGCGGGCGAGATTGGTCGTGGTCATGGGCTGCTGGGCACATACCGCAACAAAGAAACCAAGCACATGATGAGTTGTCTAGCGATGAAGAAATTGGTGGTATTGCTGGGAGAGATCAAGGGAATAGAAGGGGTCCAGATAATGCCAACAATTATCGGATGAAAATTGATATGCCATGTCTCAATGGCCACCTACACGTAGAAAATTTTTTCGACTACATGCAGATTCCAAAAGCACAACAGGTGAAGCTCGTGGCCTATAAACTCAGGGGAGGAGCATCAGCATGGTGGGAACAAATTCAAAGTAATCAAAGACGGCAAGGCAAACAACCGGTACGTGTTTGGCCAAAAATGAAGCGACTGATGAGGGCAAGGTTTCTTCCACCATATTATGAACAAATTTTATACCAACAATATCAGAATTGCCGGCAAGGCACAAGGTCGATCAACAAATATACGGAAGAATTTTACCACTTGAATTCTCGGAACGATCTTTCGGAGACGGAAGGACAGCAAGTTGCAAGATACATTGGAGGATTGCAAATTGCCATACAAGACCAGGTCACACTCCACACCGTATGGACCCTCTCAGACACTGTAAGTCTAGCCATGAAGATTGAAGTGCAGTTAGCCCGACCACCACCACAAACCCGACCTCCACCGCAAGCCCGACCACCTCCACAAGCATCCATACCTTCCACCAGAAGAACTGAACACCCCACACAACAAAACGAACAACAACTACCCTCTACCAGCCGTTTCCAAAGAAACAGCACCAATAACCAATCCGTTAACCCCTTGGCTACTTCAGTTCAAGGAAAGGGAAATACTGGCTATAACCCCTACACCAAACCAATGACAGGAAACTGTTTTAGGTGCAACCAACCTGGCCACCGCTCAAACGAGTGTCCTACTTGCCCATCTGTCAACATTATAGAAGGAGATGGAAGCAACCAGCAAGAAGAAGATAATGAGATTGATGAAGAAGAAGAACTAGTCGAAGGGGATGAGGGTGAGTTTGTTAACTGTGTAATTCAGCGACTACTTCTTGCACCAAAATAAGAGGATAACACACAGAGGCATGCAATATTCAAAACATGCTGCACCATTAACCACAAGGTTTGCAACTTAATAATCGATAGCGGTAGCTGTGAAAACATTGTATCGAAGGCACTGGTCAGCACCTTACAGCTGAAGACAGAAAACACCCACACCCATACAAGATCGGTTGGATTAAAAAAGGGGTGGAAACAAGAGTATCTACCCTCTGTCGCATACCTTTCTCTATTGGAAAATTTTATAAGGATGAGGTGACTTGTGACATGGTTGAGATGGATGCTTGTCATCTATTACTTGGCAGGCCTTGGCAATATGATATGAGTGCAACTTACAAAGGACGTGAGAATGTTTATACATTCTGGTGGCATGACCGCATGGTTGTGTTATTACCCGTAGGAGACAAGGGCTCAAATTCCATGGCTACTGAGGAGAGGAAGACTTTTCTTACAGTCCCCG
This sequence comes from Carya illinoinensis, assembly GCF_018687715.1. Taxonomy (NCBI): domain Eukaryota; kingdom Viridiplantae; phylum Streptophyta; class Magnoliopsida; order Fagales; family Juglandaceae; genus Carya; species Carya illinoinensis. The sequence goes on along the minus strand of NC_056755.1, from coordinate 7,616,202 downwards.
AATACCAATTTATAAAAGATGCACTAGAGGCTGGCGAGGTATTTACTTTGATTGTGAAAGGGGAAGTTGTTGCTGAATCCTCTGTAATACCTCAACAAGTGCAGCAATTACTAGCAGAATTTGAGGATCTCACTGTTGGAAACCCCCCAAGTGTGAAAGGTCACTTGAACTTGCAGCCACCCACCCATCTACCGAAATTCCCTGGCAGCAAATGTTGACCGAAATGGCTGCACCGAAAGAAGGCTTCATCTTGGTCAAGAAATGTGGGTGTTTTGTCCCCCATAGCTTCTCTTATAAAAGGAAGTCATTTGCTAAAGATAAGATTATCCTCACTGCAGTGAGAGATCAATGCAGAGGTCTGAGCGAAATTTAAGTTCTGGAGAAACCCAGAACAGAGACCATTTGAGAAATAGAGAGGTTGTTTATGAGTATTTGTAATTTTGTACAAACATATTGAAAATACTGAATTTCCGTTTCAGTGGACGTAAGCAAGTTGGCGAACCACTTAAATATTATCTCTCTATCGTTTTGTGTGATTTTTGGACAGGCCAGAGGCGCAACAATTGGTATCAGAGCTCTGGTTCGCGCTGTCCAGAAAAATCAAGTTGATCGAAATCAAATTTTGACCACACAATGATGTTCCTCGCATCAAGACGAATCCGTTGCTACAAACGGCATCAAAAATGGATGCCGGAGGATCCCGTACGCGCCCCTAGAAGTCAAAGAGTGCACAGACGCGCCTAAATCGCATCAGAGGAAGAAGACGAGTGGGAAACACGCTCCCCCACTCGCGGTTGGAGGAAGAAGATGCGTGGGAGACACTCTTCCACGCGCCCCCATGCTCCAGCACGCTCAACCACGTGCCACTGTAGAATAACACTGATTTGAACCGTCCACGAGTTGCAGATTATTTTGGGCTAGATCTACGCCAGTTGAAGTTCAATTGTGATGATCAAATAGTGTTAACAAACTATTTGGATCATTCCAGACTCATCCATATGATGAGAATGTTGAGATTCGCCATCAGTACTAATGATCTGGACCGTTCATACTTTAGATCAGTTGTGGGCTTGATCGCAGCAAGTTGAAGTCATGAATGACTCATTTGTTTTGGGCTTGATCTCAGCCAGTTGGAGTCGTGACTGACTCATTTGTTTTGGGCATGATCGCAGCCAGTTGGATTTGTGACGGACTCATTTGTTTTTGACTTGATCGCAGCCAGTTGGAGTTATGACGGACTCATTTGTTTTTGGCTTGATCGCAGCCAGTTGGAGCCGTGATGGACTCATTTGTTTTGGGCTTGATCGCAACCAGTTGGAGACGTGACGAACTCATTTGTTTTGGGCTTGATTGCAGCCAGTTGGAGTCATGACGGACTCATTTGTTTTTGACTTGATTGCAGCTAGTTGGAGTCGTGACGGACTCATTTGTTTTGGGCTTGATCTCAGCCAGTTGGAGTCGTGACGGACTCATTGGTTTTGGGGCTTGATGTCAGCCAGTTGGAGTCCAATGTTGCCGGACTCAGTTCGTTTGGGCTTGATTTAAGCCAGTTGGGATCGTGAAATTTGAGGAGCAAACTTCAGATCATTGGATGATACTGATTAACTTGTTATATCAGCAGGTTTTTGCAGTCATACAACTCATGGAGCATAATGTTATTAAGAGGAGAACCGCAACGGATCTCATTGTGGCTTTCTTTGAAAAGCCAGTTGCAAATAACAAAGTATAGATGAAGAAACAATTCAACTTCAGAAAAGGCAGAAGAGTAATTCTGTAAAGAAAACGAAGTTGAAGTTTCTTAATGTAAGAGATCTTATCCTAGATGAAGGGGTGCGCAGAAGAGATTCTGGCAAGATCTCGAGTTGTTGGTCCTAAATGTTGATAATAAGGGCAGAGGCAAGTTAAGATCTGGACAACAGATGACTCGTTAGAAATTGTGGCAAGAAATGCCACAAGAAACTGCTAAAATCAGGAGAAAATTGAGAATGATGCTGTGAATATGGTAACTAAAGAAATACATGGCATTGCATTTCTTACAGTGCACAACGCTGTTAAAGACAGCTTGTAGACAATAGTCATTCAGGTGTGTTTTCTCAAAAGGGCGTGGAATGTCACGAATGATTCATTAGTCTTGGCTCGTGGTAATGGTCGTGTGAATTAGATGAGGAAGTAAAAGGAACTCAGTTTTATTTTTCCTCATCTAAACTTGAAGAAATCTCCCTAGATCATGACATGAAGCAAATGTGTGAGAGATGGGAACAAAACGTCAGATGTTTCGGGGATATCTACACCTAAAGTTGATGATCACATAACTACCAAGACGATCAGACCTCCATGGTGGTTACTACCTTAAACTATATCATACTGAATGAAGGTAGTGAACTACGGTATGAAGAAAAATCTTGCAAGAATGGGGATTATACAAGTCGAAGTTAGCAGAGACTGCACACAAGATGGGCACATCGACTGAAAACAATATATGTTAGCAGCAGGATGAGGAGTCAGTCGCCCGGGTCAGAGATGGAAACCTCAGCAACAGGTTCTCTGATATGTGCCAAGGTCCGTGCGAGACCATTGATTCCCAATGCAGTGGGATATGTGTTGCCCTATATAGATGTGTTGATTAAGGGCACTGTACGTGATGAACTAAAACTATGCATCACTTTAGTTAGTCTTCTAACTTGAAGACATGAGCTGTAAAATTGTAAAGATGATAAGGGATCATGCTGGAGATAGAGGCTAACATATTGAGAGCCAGTCTCCAAGTTGGAGATTGATGTGATTATAGGATTATGGAGCCTAGTTTGAAAGCTGTAAAGGCACCAGGTAGATTGTTCGCTCAATTGTGGCTCGAGCGAAGCTCAGTTTGCTCAAGGTGTACATGAGTGCGGACTCATGGACTCAAGCGAAAGAAGAATCCTAAAGAGTTGAGATTGTGCAGTAAAGCACTTCTAAATCTCCTCTGAAGAAAATCCCTTACAAGCTTCGTGGATGTAGACGATGCTGATGCATTTGAAGATACATTTGGAGAAGCATTTGGACATCCATTTGAAGACGTACCTGCAGATGCATTTGATAGCAGAAATCTCTCATGGCTAACAAGCATTCCAATGAAGGAGTGCAATCATTTGAAGGATGCAACCGTTTGTAGCATCCTAGTAAGGCACACTTGGGTGGAGGGGGTGATTGTTGGAAACCCTCCAAGTGTGAAAAGTCACTTGAACTTGCAGCCACCCACCCATCCACCGAAATTCCCTAGCAGCAAATGTTGACCGAAATGGCTGCACCGAAAGAAGACTTCATCTTGGTCAAGAAATGTGGGTGTTTTGTCCCCCATAGCTTCTCCTATAAAAAGAGGTCATTTGCTGAAGATAAGATCATCCTCACTACGGTGAGAGATCAAGGCAGAGGTCTGGGCGAAATTTAGGTTCTGGGGAAACCCAGAACAGAGGCCATTTGAGAGATAGAGAGGTTGTTTATGAGTGTTTGTAATTTTGTACAAACATATTGAAAATACTGAGTTTCCGCTTCAGTGGACGTAGGCAAGTTGCCGAACCACTTAAATATTATCTATCTATCATTTTGTGTGATTTTTGGACAGGCCAAAAGCGCAACACTCACCCTATTGGACTTACCCAGCAGGCTCTCACCAATGAGGGACATCTAGCACCATATAGATTTGGTCCCCGGAGCAAGCTTACCAAACCTTCCACACTATCGCATGCGCCCTGAAGAGCATCATATTTTGCAAGGACAGGTTGAAGAACTCATCCGTAAGGGGTTAGTTAGGGAGAGTATGAGCCCATGTGCGGTACCTGCATTGTTAATGCCAAAGAATGATGGAAGTTGGAGAATGTGCATGGACAACCTCGCCATCAACAAGATCACTGTGAAATATAGATTTCCCATTCCAAGATTAAATGACATGTTGGATATGCTTGCAAGATCTAAAATTTTTTCAAAGATTGATTTGCAGAATGGGTATCATCAAATTGGAATCCGACCAGGTGACGAGTGGAAAACGGCATTCAAAACCAAGGAAGGGCTATACGAATGGTTAGTGATGCCATTTGGCCTCTCCAATGCGCCAAGTGCCTTCATGCGCGTCATGCACCAAGTCCTCAAACCCTTCATCTGAAAGTTTGTGGTTGTTTATTTTGATGATATTCTGCTCTACAGCCAAGATGAACAAGAGCACCTGCAACAATTGAAGGAAGTGTTATCAGCATTACATGCGAGTAAGTTGTACATTAATTTGAAGAAGTGCACCTTTCTAACCAATAGTTTGCTATTTCTTGGCTTTATGGTGAGTGCGGAAGGAATTCACGTGGATGAAGAAAAGGTTCAAGCCATTCGAGAGTGGCCACGACCCTCAACCATAAACCAAGTCCGAAGTTTCCACGGGCTAGCAACATTTTATCGTCGATTCATACGAAATTTTAGTACCCTTGCTGCACCTCTCACGTCATGCATGAAGAAAGAAGCATTTTGTTGGGGAGACAACCAAGATGCAAGCTTTGCAATAATCAAAGAGAAGCTATCCACAGCACCCATACTGGCACTACCTAGCTTTGAGAAGCTTTTCGAAGTTAAATGTGATGCCTCAATAATTGGGATAGGTGCTGTTCTCTCACAAGAAGGTAGACCCGTGGAATTTTTCAGCGAGAAACTGAATGAAGCTAGACAAAAGTGGACTACCTATGAATTGGAATTTTATGCCGTTATTCGATCTTTGCAACACTGGGAGCATGACTTAATTTAGCAAGAGTTTGTGCTTTACACTGATCATAATGCCTTGAAGTTCATAAATACCCAGGGACGCCTCAACCGAATGCATGCAAGATGGATCTCCTGCATGCAGAAGTTTACTTTAGTGCTCAAACACAAATCGGGTCGACAAAATAAAGTGGCTGATGCTCTTAGTTGTCGTGTGGCCCTGTTGGTGATTTTGCAAACTGAAGTTATTGGTTTTGAACAACTTAAGGATCTGTATGTAAATGATGAAGATTTTGCCGAGATATGGAATAGATGCCTTGCCAAGCAGCCAACGTCAGATTTCCTTGTTCAAGATGGCTATCTTTTCTGTGGGAGCCAACTTTGCATCCCTCGGACCTCCCTTCGTGAACAAATTCTATGGGACCTGCATGGTGAGGGACTCAGTGGCCATGTGGGAAGAGATAAGACCATATTGTGGCTGAGCGTTATTATTGGCCCCAATTGAAGCGTGATGTGGGAAGGTTTGTGCAAAGGTATCCCATCTACCAAGTGAGCAAGGGCCTAACACAAAATACAAGGCTAGCTATACACTCCATTACCGATGCCTGAAAATATTTGGGAGGATTTGAGCATGGATTTTGTACTAGGACTACCTCGTACTCAGCGTGGTACAGACTATGTATTTGTTGTGGTTAGGGGTGTACAGGAACCGACGCCACCGGCCGCCTCCGACGGGAACCGACCGGCCGCGTCAGGAACTGGCCGGAACCGCCGATGAACCGGTCGGCGGACGGCAGATATTCTTCAAAACCGACCAATATCGGTTCGGCAGCGGTTTGACCCTAGTTCAAACCGTTGAACCGGCCGACTTAATAAGATTTATTATTTTGATTTATATCTTACTTAAACGACGCCGTTTCATTTAAGTGAAACGGCGTCGTTTAAGATCTGCAGTTAAAAAAAAAAAATTAATGAAACGGTGCCGTTTGGCTTAAGCTAAACGGTGCCGTTTCATTTTAGGGTTTAAACTAAACTCCATCTTCTTCCTCGATTTTCTTCTCCTTTATTCATCAGACGCCGCCCCCCTCTCTCTCTCTCTCTCTCTCTCTCTCTCTCTCTCTCTCTCTCTCTCTCTCTCTCTCTCTCTCTCTCTCTCTCTCTCACGGCGCAGCATGGCAGGTCAGAGGGCCTCTCTCTCTCTCACTCTCAAATTGCAGTGTCGCGACTCGCACCTCTCGGCTCTCGGCGTCCTCTCTCACCCAGTCGGCAGTGCGGCATCATCGCCTGAAAATAAGCTCCGTCGCCACCGAAGACGCCGACAAACCGACCGGAGTGACGCCGAGACCGATGTAGACGGTTTTCTCCCCTTTAAACGGCCGGTTTCGGTCGAGATTTCTCCTCTTTTAAAGATATCGGTTCGGTTTCGGTTTTGGTCCAAAACCGAAACCGAATGATCGGTTTTCACCCCTAGTTGTGGTTGATAGGTTCTCTAATATGGCGCACTTTATTCCTTGTCAAAAGACTTCAGATGCTTCAAACGTAGCCCATCTTCTTTTTAGAGAGATTGTTTGGCTTCATGGGGTCCCCAAGACAATCACTTCTGATCGTGATGTCAAGTTTCTCAGCCATTTTTGGATAACTCTATGGAAGAAGTTCGACACATCCCTCAAGTACGACAGCACTTGCCATCCACAGACTTATGGCCAAACAGAGGTTACCAACCGCACACTTGGTAACATGATCCGATGTATTTCAGGATATAAACCGAAGTAATTGTGGTTGAAAGCTAGTGTGGGATTGATGTAATTCAGTGGCCTGGAATTAGATTAAGCTAGTATGTTCTTTTTTCTTTTTCTTTTTTTTGTCATTAGTTTTAGATGAAATCAATTATTTAGTCTTTCTAGGTAGAAGATTCTTTCTCATACTCATTGTTTTAGATATTTGGTTGGTAATTAAAACATTTATATGGAATTTTAGGTGAGTTTAATCATAAATTTGTAGTTATTAGTGATAAATAGTCGTTGAAAATATGATTGTTTAAACAATAATTTAATTATAATTTGATTATTAATTAACATATGATCAATAGAATTGTAAAATATGAGAAAAATAAATTAGATAAAAAAATTATAATTTATTAATATTTTGACTAATAGATAGATAATCGGAATAGCTTTTGAGTGGCATAGTCAAATAAAAAATCATGTAATATTATGCAAATTATGACTTTGCATTTAGATATTCTAATGCGAATAAAAAAGCTTGAAAAAGAAAGGTTGAAAAAGGTTGGGAATAGCAAATAAACTTACTTTTAAGTAAATTTATGATAAATTTTACAGTTCCATGAAGACGATGAACTCTGAAACAATAAAGACATAGAATCTTTGAATGAAAAAAAAAAGGGGGGGAAAGCTGAAAAAAGCTGAAAACAGATGGAATATGGAATGGAGAAAAGCTTATAAACGGTGCTACAGGCACTGCTGGTAGCTCCTGCTGAAAGTCATCGTTAGGTAAATTTTTTTTTTTTTTTGTTTTCTTTTTCAAATCATTTTTAATACTTTTAAATACTTTAAAAAAATATAAAAAATTTATAATAATATTAAACAATTTTTTTTAATAATTAAGAAAAATAAATAAAAATTGGCCAGCGGTAGCCACGTGATCTTAATGTTTTCCAAAGCTTATTAACGAGTCATTATATATAAATATATAAATATATATATATATATATTCAAAAAGTAGGCTGCCTGGACGATGTGAAAGGGGCACGATTTCAGTTCATTCACCCCGTGGTAATTTTTTTGGAATGATGTGAAAGAACGACTTGTAGGAGAGTTAAGATGGCTTACGTGTTATACCATTTTAAATATATATTTATTATTTTTAAAAGATTTTTTATTGGCATTAAATTATGAATAATGAAAATAAAATTAAAGATATTATTTATCGAAAAACAAAGTTAGATTTCTTGGTAGAAGAAAACAATTCTTAGAAAGTTGTAAATATGGATCTTGGCCTATTTACATAAATGTATGTGTCTCCATCAGTCACAACATTAATGTAAATAAACAAATAGGCTAAAAACCTCAATCTAACACTCTCCATATAGAAATTTGTGTGGGTTCGCAATTCAGAAATAATTGATTCCTACGAATACTTAATCAACGGGGATCAGAAGTTAGTATTCTAACAATTCTTTTATTATTAGATTTTCTCTCAAATCTTAAATTAGTGGTGTTAACAATGTGTTTCGCACACCGGTCATCAGACTCGATCACCTGCGACACAAGGAAGATGAGGGATCGAAGTTGATGAAATACCTCAGATGCCTAAGTCAGTTTGTTGATCTTTAGAGGAAATTTTTGTATATGAGAGAACGTAAAAATTGTTGTCGCCTTTAATGCAGTGTGGCTTCCCCAGATTGTGTCCCCTGTGGCAGGTTGGTAAGTGCAGTCATCTTGCCATGCACCGTGTCAGGGAAATGAGGCCTTATCGTGATATTTGTCCACATCCATTATCTAGTCCTTAAATGTAGTGTGGCCCTGCCACTACGTGCATGTGCAAGGTCGTCACATAAAGGTCAACGTCCCATCTTTCCACTCTGGCTCCTTCCCGTGCAGGCCCTGGGCCTCCTTATTCTTTACCCAACATGTAGGCTGACTATGCTTTGGTTGCTAGGCCTCTCAAGATAAGTTTGGTCATGTCTAGTAGGATGTAAACATCCATTCCAATTACCGCACAAATACCTACCACATGTGTGTGGTGAAAATTCTCTCATTCTTTTCTTCTCCTTCCTCCATTTCTCTTTATTTTCTTTTCTTTTTCTTAAAGACGCACGATGTCTCATTGGTTTGTAACACTCAACAGGTGGGTTGTCCATTTTGTGTGCCTGTTCGCTTCCCCACGTCTGGGTTGCGTGTGACAGTTTGATCCTGTGCTTCCTCGTGCAGCAAAATTTGTCGAATCTATTGCCTGTCATTTCACTTTTAGCGATATGTGTCACTCTCCTGTCTAAATCTCATCCCCCTTCGTCTTCCTTCTTTCACACCTCTCCTATTCTTGTTGCAACCTTTGAATGTTCCCAGCCTTCTTGAATCCCTACTTCCTTCACCCTTCGATCATCTCCAACCCTACTTCTCTCTCTCCATAATGGCACCTAAGGTCCCGAGGGCCTAGATCCTCCTTAGATTCGAGATGACTCTCAGTTCTTCCCAGGGTACCACTAGGCCTTTGTCGCTTCCACTACTGACCAAAGGTCAGTGAAATCTTCTTTCGGGGTGCCTCAATGAAATCTTCTTTTAGGGTGCCTAACTCTGAGGATTTAGAGATTTCGGCGGCTTTATCACAGCTTCACCTTAATGCGTGGAGGATCTTGATGTCCTAATACATTGTTTGGCATATGGTTTTGGGTACCGCAAGCAAAGATTACCTTGACTTGACTGCCAGGAAATTTCTTTTTACGCATGGGGTATGGCAATTTGTACATCTTCTGTTCTTGTTGAACCCAAGGTTTCAAGTTTCGTGTAATTATAAATCTACACATGGATTTTGATGATAATAAATAAATTCAAAGAATAAAGGAGTCTCAAACTCAAGTTGTCTACACAATGGAATCAAGTACATCAAGGAACCAAGCATGAGCAAGAAGGGAACAAGTTTACATTAAAGTCATACAGTAATGTTGTAAATCTCTTAAAAATTTGAAATTAGGATTAAGGCTCAAAATTAATATTTTAATGCTAAAAATTAATATTTTATCATAAAGTATTAAAATACATTTTTCACATGTGCATGAATATTTTGAAAAATTTGAAAGATGATTGATTGTTATCTTTCACATGTGCATTACATGATTAAAGGTTTGAATTTTGAAAATATTAAAGATGATTGATTGTCATCTCTCACATGTGCATGTTTTATTTGAATATTTTCAAAAGTGATTGATGTTTTTTTTTTTACTTATGCAAAATGTAGATATTTTTGTTTAAAAAATTTGAAAAGTAAAGTGTGCTCCTTTTGGCATATGCAAAAAGTAAAAAGATTAGATTTGAAATTTTTGAAAAGTAAAGTGTTCTCCTTTTGGCATATGCAAAAAGTAAAAAGATTATGTTTGAAATTTTTGAAAAGTAAAGTGTGCTCCTTTTGTCATATGCAAAAAGTAAAAAGATTAGATTTGAATTTTTTGAAAAGTGAATGATGTTGTGTTTGACATGTAAATCTTTTTAAATTTGAATATGAAGTCTCATATGCCTATAAATAGATCATTTGAGAGCTTCACATTTACAATATCACGAGCATACAACATTCATTCAAAACTTTCATTCTCTCTTCTTTAAGCATTGAGCCTTAATCCTTGTTCATTTTGAGAGAAATATAGTTTGCGCTGTATTGTTCTTATTTCACTCATTGATGAGTATTTTTCTGATAACTTACCTACTATCAGCTCTTGTATCAGTAAAAATGTGTGTATAACCCTTGTGCATGTAAAAAGTGTTCTACACAGGGAATAGTTCAATCACCACGTGTAAAGTGATTGCAAGTGTAGAGGGTGTTCTACACGGATCCTTTGTAGCGGTGTTGTTCAAAGGTGTAATAGGTTTCTATCTCCACCTGAAGGAGGTTGAATAGTGAATTTGGAGATCCTCAAGGGGTAGCTTGAGGCAAGGACGTAGACAGTGGGGCCGAACCTCATTAACATACTGAGTTTGCTTCTCTCTTACCCTTACTCTTTATATTTATTGTTATTTCGTATTTTTTTTATATATTTTATATTGTATAGTTGATTTATAATTATTATTTTTTTAAATACAACTCAATTCACCCCCCTTTTATGTTAGTCATTCGGGCAACAGTTCTCAACCAGGTTATACGAGTTTTGAAAACCCACTTTTCTTGTGTCAAGGACCAGTCAAAAGATTATTCTTCATGTCGAGTCAAGGTTGGGAGTTTCCTGCTGGAGAGGTAGTCTATCGCGAGTTTCCTGTCTGTGCCATTTGGAGAATTGTGTAGGACGACAAGGAGATTTGCATGACTTTAATTGGGCAGGAAAGAGCCCAATTGGTGACGGTTTATGCTTAGGTGGGGACACATCAGGAGGAAATCCATACCAACGCCCTACTAACCAAAGCCAACATAAATCGGTTCCTGATTTCTTCAGATCGATCCTTTTTCAGTGGTCGTCACATCCCAGGGGAGTCGTCTACTTCTCGGGACTAGAATAGGCCCTCCAATCCTCCGTTGGAGGGAAAAGGGAATAAGCCTCACAATGACATCTAGGAGGATTAGGAGATATCGGGATCCAACAACAGTGGTAGTAGCTTTGAATTTTCCATAATGCCTCCCTCGAGTCGGTCTTCCTAAGCCTCGTCCATGTCAAAGGCTGCAATGCCAGCCTAGGATCAACAACCTACCTTGGGTCTTGCGTGTGGCTCCCAGCCCGTTCAATTGAAAAAATTAGTTCCACTCATTCGAACTACTATCCCACTTCCCTCTTTCAAATCCTGTATTGTAGTTCAATACAAAGCTTTTAATGTAGTCGTTGGGGGTTACAGTTCAATACATTTGTACTTTTTTCCTCTCAACATCCTTGACAAAGTCGAAAGAGATAATATAAATTGGGTCAACATGATAATCCCAAATTATAAGTATGAATGATGAAAGTTATATATTAATTTCATAGCAAATTAAATTTCATAATAATTAATCTTTATTATATAGAACTAAGTTTTGTAATGATCGTAATTAACTATATCTTAACCCAAAAGACATGAGCAAACTCTAAAAAAAAAAAAAAAAAAAATCCAGTGAACACCATATAGAGGAGTATTTCTCTACATTATTAGAAAATAAAATGTATGGATCAATCAATTAATTGTGATCTGCTAATTGTGAGATATCAATCAATCAATTAAGAAGCAAGGGACCACTACATATATTAGGAGAACCTTATCAATGAGGCAAGATCGTAGTAGATGATCACTTAATATGTAAAGAATTAGAAAGGTACATATATTTAATTTGGTGATAGCCCACACATATATCCACTCAGAATCCAATTCGAATGTTACCATACTTTTGTGTTAGTTTGTTAAAACCATCCTAAAATACAATGATCATCTACTTTGTTAAGTTTCAACGTTATAGTGGGTTCAAAAAATATTAGTTTTACTCCCACTCTTCCTCGGTGATGAGGGGGTGAAGAAGGTCCCTCCTCGCCCTCCAAAGAAGCACTAAAAGCGAAGAGGGAATCCAAACCCTGCCCCTGCTCGGCTCTAGGTCGTGGGGGAGTACAAGGGTTTCACCACCAAAGACGGTCAGGGGAAGGGAGCCTGGGGTAGGCTCTCTTTCTCATGCCTCCTTCTAAGAGTCAAGCCCAATATGCAGATCATCAATTGAGACTTGGACCTCGACTTCCCCCACCGGGGCCAAGACATGAGGAATATTGGAAAAGGTTTCCAAAAGACCATGGGAGAAAGCTTTGTCAATGTTTTCATCCTCCTCTTTGTCGACCAGCTCCAGGTCAACTGACAGGGTTGACAGAATAAATACATTTGGTGATTGGGCGGATTCGAGTTCCCAAGAGGGGAATTTGAAGTTGAGAGGCATGGCCAAATCAATGAGGGTCTACCCCCATCAAATCGCCTAGACTATCGGAGTCAAGACAACCTTATCACCTATACCTTTGAGTTCACTTAGCATGTTTAATGTTAGGAAAATGCTAATATGCTAGCTAAGTTCGGCTCCTCATTTTTTACCGCTCCTATATGTAATTTAAATTTTTTTTTTTACTCAATGATTAAGAAAATGACTTTTAGTGTATTGGTATATTTCTTTTAAAACTATTTAAATATGTTATAAAAATATAAAAAAATAAAAGAAGAAAACAATAAAAAAAAATTGTACTAATAGGCACGTCCAGTTGTCAAAGTTGGGTAACATACTAGCACCACCCTTAATGTTATGTTTACTTTTAAGTTTTAACTCATCTTTATAATTGACCCCCTTTATAAGAATGTGGCTTCGTCAACTTATGAGAAGTAAGACAACCCATGATTATAAAAGGCTCGGCATTCTTAGCAGGGACACACGGTAATTAGAACCTTCAGCATTTTCATAGCATGTATTTGTACAACAATTGATGAGGTCAAGGTCTGCACACTTGTCAACATCGGCCATTGCAATGAAATTTGTTAATATATATATTAAAAAAAGAAAAGAAAATAGAAACAATTCGAGATTCATCTAAAAGAAACCATTCTAAACTAGTTTCTTTATTTGGTGTGGAAAAAGCTTTGCTGCAACTGTCCAGGACGCGATTAAATTAAAACAACTTTTCTAGATTAATTTCTCTTAAAAGTCAGTTCAAACATACCTTCTAGTCAGAGAAAAGGAAAAAAATTAAATAAAATATTATTATTATTATTTTAGAATTTGAAAAAGTTAAATTATTTATTATATTTTATGTGGAAATTTAAAAAAATTATAATAATAAGATGAGATGAGATACTTCTTGTATCCAAACCTGACAATACTAATGATTCGAGGAAACTTTAAGATCTGGTTTGGTTACACAGATGAGATGAAATGAGAAATTTGTTATAATTGTGAATAGTAGTGAAATGATTTGGGTTAAGATATTCTATGAGGTTTTGATAAAGAGTTTTGCTACTCATAAGCCCCACACACCACACTTATTTTTAATTTTTTTTTTTAAAAAATTTGTTTTAATCTTCCGAAACTAATTGAATTCTTTTACTAAACATCCATATACTACACATTTGGAAAGATAAAAAATTAAAAAAAATAGAAAATTATGTGTGGTGCGAGGATGATGAGTATAATTTTCTTTGATAAATAAAAGAGAAAAAGTTGAATAAAAATGTTATAAAATTTAAATTTATTATAATATAATTTTTTAATATTTCTTCTATTTTACAATTTAAAAAAGTTGAATTATTTTTTGTGTTTTGTTTGGAAGTTTGGAAAAGTTGTAATGATTAGGTAATGATTAGATGAAAAAGTTGAGAATTTGAAATTGAAAAGTATTTGTATTAAAAGGAAAATTCTATACATCATACTACCATCCCACGTGCATCTCATTATATATGATGTGACACATTTACCACAATTGAATGATCATTTATTACATGCTTCTTTATCATCAAATGGTAATAAATACACCACATCATATATAATGGGATGCAAGTGGGATTGTGATATGGGCATTACTCATATTAAAATGATGTTTAGATATTGAGATGAGATAGATTAAAACTAGTTAAGATAAAGTTAATTATTACGATTATTACAAAATTTAGTTCTACCTAATAAAAAATTATTAAGAAATTTACCACTTAAATTTATTTTTAGGATACTTATAACTTGAGCTTATCATAACTTGAGCTTATCAAGTTTGACCCAATTTATATATTAAAAAATACTTTAAATAAAGAGAATCAGTGGTATGAGACCTGATGATCTCCGAATATCTCTTATTGTTTCTAGGTAACAAAGGAGACAAAATGTGAAGAGATAACAAGTCTATCAAAATTAAAAACAAAATGGCCCCATTGGTTAAATTAATGAGATCCTCATCTTAAATATATTTAAGTGGATTAATTATTGATCAATATTGAACTCTTTCGGAATGACCCCTCTAAACTCCCTCCCTTCTCTCTCTAAACCCTCTCCAAACTCCAGAGGCATGCGACAGGGGATGGGAGCTTCGGCTCCCCCTCTCTTCCCTTCCCCCTCCCTTCCTCCTTTCTGTACAACATTTATTTTGTTTTTGTTTTGATTTTTTCCAGGCCAATAAAGGAGGAGTGTCGATCGGGTCTTTCCAGCCGCCGACCATCAACACGCGCCCCACCAAGATTTTTGCCAACTGTCGATCTTCAAGACCACCGAACATGGTGCCAAACAGAGTGGAGCGTACCTGCATGCGCGGGACGAAGACTCGTACTCTGTCAATGAGTGGTTGTCACACGCCACCGAGAAGCCATCTATAGACGCATAACTCGGCTTTTTTGGGACCTCGAACTTGGGACTTCAAAGATCATCCATCGGCTTTCCTCCCAAAGTGATGTGTGTCTTGCACGCGCCAATGTTGCCGTTGTTGTGTTCTATCCCTCTTATCTCTAAGCTGTTTTTTAGTTTTTGTTCTTTTCATTTCATGTTTTGACCCAAGTGAGGTAATGAGCTGCTAGATCGGTCACAATTTAGGGCAAGAGCTAGTTGAGAGTAGCAGGCAATGTTATGGTTGGTGGTCGTACGGCCGACCTCCACAATGGAGGTTGTTGTGGTCCATACACGTGCTGGGTGTTCATGCCGTCTGGGCTTATGATGCCGATGCCGATGCCTACGGTGGGTGTGCTATCGGGGCTCATGTCGGTGCTCGTGGTTTGGTTGTTTTGCTGTGTGTTTTGTATTATAGCTTTTGCGGTTTAATTATTAATAATGTAGAAATAGGCTATTGGACTTAGTGTCCATAGCAGCAGTACCCATACTCCACTTCCCTAGGAGGATGGAGATGGTCATTCTGCTCTGCTTATACATAGCGCTTCTCTCTCTCTCTCTCTTTGGAGAGTTTTAGAAGTTAAGACAATGTCCGTCATTATATGTACAGAGATGCTCCTAAGCAGATGTGTTAGTTGGCTTATATTCTGGTTTTTATGTATTGATAAGTCACAGTTGCAATTTCGGTTTGTTGAATGAATTCAATGAAGTCTGTTTCCATAAAATAAAAAAATAAAAATAAAAGGTGGATTAATTATTTTATTTCCTTTATTAATTATTTGTTGCAATAAGTCGAATTGATCACCAATCAATTGAATGTTAGAGTAAAATATTACCTAATATCATATTATTAGATGATGAGAAGATGATAAAAAAGAGAAGATGAATAAATTTTTCAAATACTTTACATATATAAGCAAAGACTTTAGACTTTCCACACACGTATATGCCACATTGGGAATAAGCAACAAGCTCTCTGCTTGGTGTTCGGTTGATAATTTGATTATTAATTTTCTATTCACGGCATTTCTTTTGTTGTTTTGTTTTGTTTTTTTTCACGGTTAACTTGGGACTAGGGGTGAGTTCGGTCCGGTCCGAGGAAGTTTTGTGGACTGGACCGAACCTATTCGGTCCAGGGTTTTCCCACCCTGGACCGGACCGAACTCCATCAGGACCGGTCCGGTTCGGTCCTATTCGGTCCGGTTGGTCCATTCGGTCCAAGGTTGACTCTTTTTTTTTTTTTTTTTAATCTAATGACATTTTTTTTAATATTTATGTAATTATATTGTAATATATTTAACATATATACATATAGTATTATATATATATATATTAGTAATATGCTAATACTATTAGTCTATTAGTAATAATACTATAACTAATAAATATGTGTAATAATAACTATACTATAACTAATAACTATATGTAATAATAGTAATAGTGATAACTATATATTTATGTAATATGCTAATATTTAATGACATTTTTTTAATGTTTATGTAATTATATTGTAATATATTTAATATATATACATATAGTATACTATTATATATATATATTAGTAATATGTTAATACTATTAGTCTATTAGTAATAATACTATAACTAATAAATATATGTAATAATAACTATACTATAACTAATAACTATATATAATAATAGTAATAGTGATAACTATATATGTAACTATGTGTAATACTAATAACTAATACTATTAGTCTATTAGTACTAATAACTATACTAGTACTAATACTATAACTAATAACTATATGTAATGATAGTAATACTATATGTAATACTATATTAAATAATAGTAATACTCTTATTACTAATACTCTATGTAGTTATAGTGATTTAATACTAACATATTATATATTAAGCTAACTATACTAATACTATTATAAATTTACAAATATATGATATATTATAATTTATTATATAACTTTTATAATATGTTAATACATTAATATATATACTAGTATTATATATATATATATATATATATTTGATCGGTTATACTAGTACTATATATTATAGTTAATAGTTATACATTAAAGAATATAGTAATACATTGATACTAAATATATATAGTTATAGACTTATAATGATTTAGTTATTATGAATTTATGATTAGTATAACTATATAATTGTATTAGTATTAGACTATTAATAATTCAATTTGGCTATATTATATTAGTAATATTAGTTATGTTGAATCAATTAGTTAGTATAACTATATTCTACATCATTAGTATTAATATAAATATTAGTATTAGTTATAACTATATAGCCTATATTAGAATTGAGTTTTAGAGTATATAATAGACTAATAATATTAGTACAACTATATAAGTATATTGTATAGCTATATATTAGTTTTAATTATAGTGATTAGTATAATTATATAATAGTAGACTATTAGTATAACTATATATTAGTATTAGTTACTATTATGGTGATTTAGTATATTATAATTTATATATTATATTTATACTATAACTCTTATAATATATTAATATATACTAGTACTATATATTATAGTTATATATTAAATAATATAATAATACATTCATACTAAATATATATAGTTATATTTCTAGTGATTTAGTTATTAACTTATTATGATTAGTATAACTACCCAAATTATAATAGTATTAGACCATTAATATAGCTATATATTAGTAATATTAGTTATGGTAAATCAATACTTTAGTATAACTATATAAGTATTAACTATAATGATTTTTATATATTCATTAAATATAAGTATAGTGATATTTAAATTATATTAATTAAAGTGATAAATATACTATATAGCTATACATAGTATTAATTATAGTGATTAGTATAACTATATAAATTATATAATAGTATATTAGTATTAATAGTAGACTATTAGTATAGGTCACTATAGCTATTATTGAAGTATTAGTTATAGTGATTTAGTATAACTATATTAGTATAACTATAGTTTATATTAGACTATTAATATTTTTTTATACCATATATAATTATATACAACTATTATATAAATAATATATATAAATAATATTTATTTATTTTTTTATTTCTATTCGGTTTGGTTCGGTTCGGTCCGGGGTGAAAAACTCTCGGACCGGACCCAATTTGGGTTCGGTCTGGTCCGGGAGTTTTTCACCCCGGACCGAACCGAATAGAAATCGGTCCGGTCCGGTCCAAACAGTGCCGGTCTGGACCGGCCGATACTCACCCCTAGTCTCAAGCAAACACACCACGTGAGCTTTTCGTTTATTTTGTCGGGAGTAAGCAACACGCTGGCTACCAGGAATCAATGATTCTCTAAATTCATTGACTTATCTTTGTAAACGTCTAAGTTTTGTAATAATATTCATCGTAATTAACTATCTCTTAACTAATCGATCACTTTGGAGTTTATAAAAGCCAAATATAATGATTTAATTAAACTTTCCTGAAATCATTAGTACGTATTAATATAGCCGTCGACCTACCAACCATTATAATTGGGCTCCATTTATAAGAATGTGCCTTCGTCGACCCATGAGAAGGAAGACAAATCTACGATTATGAAAGGCTTGATGTTCTTAATTACTAGTAACATTGGAGTTTAAAGCCAAATGTAATGACTTAATTAAACTTTCTTAAAATCATTAGTGCGTAAGTACTACGTACAGTGGGTCCTTAATTCAATATTGCAACTCGAGTCATGATAAGTATAACATTAGAGATCAGGCATGATAGGAGAGGATTGGCGACCCACATGTGGCCTTGGGTCCCTCAATTATTCAATATACATTACTACGTAGGCCAAGTCCGACGAGTGTTGATCAAGTGAATTTCTTCAAATAACATTAAACGTTGGATATATAATGATAATACAATGACTGAAGGGAAGCAAAGGGTTAGATATTTGGACATCAATCAAGCAGTGGATGCCCGATCCTTCAATTTTTCAAATTCCATTTTTTTTAAAAGGACTGGACCGAGTGATATTAGCCCCTGTTTGTGGACCGAGTGATTTTTTTTTTTTTTTTTTCTTTTCTCTGACCCGTTTTATTAATTGAAACTAACTTTTCAAACAGCACTTTCGTGGAAATTCGGATGAGCATAGTATTATAAATTTGATCAAGTGCTGGACAGGATTTTTCCACACCAAAGAAAAAATAGTCTCGAGATCAAAGAGAACACGCTTGGCTTTACAAATTCATTTCAAAGCCAAACTTTTTTTTTCCTGTATGATAACTTTCTTTCAAAATAACTTCGGCCTTCAAGGGCAACTTCCAGCTTTGAAATATCTCAAGTACTACGTACAATATAAAACCAATCGATCGATCGAGATCTTGATCAAAATCATCATATATATACACTATAAAAAAACAGGGTTTTTGAGACCAATTTATAATAACGATAAGACTATTAACAATGTTGGTCGTAAAAGTCCGTTTTTCTTATAGTGATACAAAGAGATCTTGGTCATGGAATTGCAAATGGTACTGTTTCGGATGCTTGTGTTAGTGATCATGTGCTCAGTTAATCCATTCGTGCGAGCATCTAACGTAATAAACAGTTCATGTCCAGAAGACTGTGGGAATAAAGTAAGCATTCCATACCCTTTTGGAATCGGAAATGGTGTTATTCCGTCAGAGATTGGTTTGAGATAGTCTGCAGAAATGACTCTTATAATCTAGGATTTCCAAAAGTACCCTTTTTGAAGTGGAGCAACGGTCTAGAGGTGATGGAGATTGACATAACTACATTCACAGTTCGCGTCAAGTATCCTATAGTTTCGAGCTGTACCGATGCCAACAAAAGCAGGAATTATCGGGAGTTAGAGAAAAGTCCTTTCAGCTTCTCCGACAGCAACAACAGCTTCGTTGTCATGGGTTGCAACACCTCTGCCTCCATGTGGTCCTTGTCCGATGACTCGATTTCATATGGTGGCCGGTGCAAATCCCCTTGTGACAGAGCTCAATTCACAAATGAAAATCATTGCAACGCCACAAATTGTTGCCAAACTACAATTCCAGCTTCTAATCTCCATGCAATCTCTATTACTATAGAGGAGAAGAGTTCCTACAATAATGGTAGTGATGAGTGCAACTATGCATTTTTGATAGATCGGATTTGGTTTGAGACTAATTTCACAATGCCAAATCTAAATATGTCCGTTCCAGTGGTATTGAAATGGGGGATTGACAATACTCCTTTCTATTCTCTTCCCATACGGAAAAACTCGACTTCAAGGAAATACAAGAACTTGACCTATTCTTGTTATCGGGATTATCCTACCCTTGGGAATAGCCTGAGCAGCCGACACTATACTGTTTCGTGTCATTGCGAGAATGGCTACAGAGGAAATCCCTATCTGCTGGGAGGATGTCAAGGTAAATTTCTCACTCGTAATAAACTATTAATTTACTCCATTTATTAATTAGTTCTCCCAAGTTTTTTTAATTGCAAGTCAAAAGTGTAGGTTAAACAAATTAATTTATAAGCATAGTTATTTTTTGATTGAAACTTAATTTAAACCATTAGCCTGATATGATTTGTGAACGATTTTTAAAATAAAAAAATTGATTTTTATTGCAAATTAAATCATGATATTGTGTAACCGTGTACGTAGCTAGAAAGCCTGTCTTTCATATATATAATTAACTTGTAAATATAATTACGGTTTTTTTTTCCTTCTTTTGTTTTAATAATATTTTACACAATTTTAAATATTTTTAAAAAATAATAAAAAATCAATTCACTAATATTCACTTTCTTAATTATTAAATAAAATTAAAAATAAAATAAAATAAAAATAAATAAATTCAATCGATCATTTTTATCGATCAACTATAAAGGTTCAACTAGCATTTTCCTTGTTTTATATACATACACAACATCTTTTTACAAATCTTTTTTATAATTATGTTTTAAATAGAGATCAGTTATTAAAATTAAAATTCAAATTCAAATTAAATAGAAAACTCATAATTAAAAATAAATCTTTGTTATTTATGAAATGATACTATCACATCGGCAAAATACTTATATTTACGATTTATACCATTGTCATCGATCACGGATCACGAGGATGGGAGACCTTAGTACTCCTTGGTGTCGGTGCGAGTATGGCTACAGGGGAATTTGGGGAAATCCCTACCATCTTGGAAGTTCGAGGATGTCGAGATCTCTTTCGGAACAATCTATATAATGCATTTAATTCTCGAAGTCTTTTGATTTGCAACTCAACTTACATAGAAACTAAAAAGGTATCCAATACAATCTATGATATCTTATCTTCAAATTTCTTATAATTTTATTTTTAAATACAAACAATTTAATTTTTTTATCTAATTATTATAATTTTTTTTTTAAATTTCAAAGAAAAACATAAAAAATTATATAACTTTTTTAAAGTTTAAAATAAAAATAATATTATAACAATATTTTAAATTTATAAAATTTTTATCCAATTTCTTTTTCTTATTTTTCAAAACTCAAAAAAATCTTAAGTTAAACTATTTTACTAATATTCACTTTTATTCACATATTTCTCGACACATCTCAATCCTGAAACATCCCATCATTTTGCGTAACTTATACATATCTTTCGAATGTGCTTGCAAATATAGTTATCGCTAGTCTATTTTTCTATCTTGCTCCTATGAATAAAGTTTGTACACATCTTTTTACAAATTCTTTTACGATTTTGTGTATAGATTTTTCAGATCTAATCATTGTATAACCTCTTTTATCATGAGGTCGGGATGTTGTAAAAAGCAATGACAATGAATTGAAAAGAAAAATATGGAACGAGAAAAGCAATAACAAAATCACACACGACACAAGATTTACGTAGTTCGGCAAATTGCCTACGTCTAAGGGAGCTGTAGAGGATTTTATTATTGAGGAATATCACACTACAAGATAGATCTCAACACAGTACGTTCACTGTGTTCTCTTATACATCAACCGTACGGCCATATGATGTAAAACATCATATATATAGTTAAACGGTGGAAAACCCTAAAAAATGCATGTTCGCTCGAGCGGCGTGTTGAGCGAGCGTCGAGCAAACTTCCCTTCCTCATCCTGCTCGAGCGCACTGTCAAGCTGACATCAAGCGTTCAACTCTGTTGACTTCGCTCGAGCGGTCAATGCCTCCGCTCGAGCGAAAGCTTCCTGCTCGAGTTCACTGTCGAGTTTACATCAAGCATTTGAATCTGCCTGAATTCGCTTGAGCAGTGTGGACCAGATTCCACAGTACTCAACAATTCTCCCACTTGGAGACTGGTACACTCGCTGTATTGCCGTCTTCCTCAAACATGATATCCTCCACCTCTGCAACTCACTGCCCCTGTCTTCATGCTAGAAGACCAACTCTCAAGTGTAACACCCTTTGTCAACATATCAGCAGGGTTCTTGCTTCCACAAATCTTCTCAAGTAACAACTGTCCGTCATCTAACAATGACCGTATGAAGTGATACCTGATCTGAATATTATTGGTCCTAGAATGGAATGCTGGATTCTTGGTAAGGAATATGGCACTCTGACTATCACTGTAGAGAATGCCTTTCTGATTCTTCTTACCCAATTCCTCCAAGAAGCCCTGTAGCCATACCATCTCCTTTGCAGTCTCTGACATTGCAATATACTCAACTTCTGTTGTAGACAAAGAAACTGTTTTCTGTAGATTAGAACCCCATGACACTGCAGTACCACCAACTATATAAACAAAGCCCGTGGTACTCTTTCTGCTATCAATATCTCCAGCTAAATCAACATCAACAAAGCCCTACACCTCCGAGCTCTATCCAAAGAAACACAAACAGGTTTATGAGGAACCCTTTAGGTACCTTAAAATCCATTTCACTGCTTCCCAATGCTGCTTTTCTTGGTTACTCATGTATCTACTCACAACTCTCACTGCATGGGCAATATTCGGTCTTGTGCAAACTATAGCATATATAAGTGAACCAATGGCTGAGGCATAAGGAACCTTACTCATGTAATCTTGTTCCTCTTTTGACTCTGGTGACTGATTCTTGCTGAGTCTGAAGTGACTGCCCAAGGGTGTGCCAACTGGTTTGGCCTTGTTCATATTAAACCTGTTGAGTACCTTTTTCACATACTCGGCCTATGAGAGTCTCAACATTCCTCTAACTCTATCTCTGACAATTCTCATGCCAAGGATTTGCTTTGCAGCTCCCAAATCCTTCATTGCAAAGTGCTTTGACATCTGCATCTTCAGATTATTGATCTCATCAATATTAGCCCCTGCAATCAGCATGTCATCCACATACAACAACAAAATAATGTAAGAATTGTCAAAATGCCTGACATAGCAACAGTGATCTGCCTAACATCTAATGTACCCTGCACTGTGCATGAAGTTGTCAAATTTCTTATACCACTGTCTAGGAGCTTGCTTCAGGCCATACAAGCTCTTCTTCAGTCTGCAAACTGAACCTTCATTTCCCTGTACCACTAACCCCTCAGGCTGGTGCATGTAGATGTCTTCTTCAAGGTCTCCATGAAGAAAAGCTGTCTTCACATCTAACTGCTCAAGAAATAGATCTTCAGTAACAACCATAGCCAGTACCATCCTGATGGTTGTGATCTTCACCACAGGAGAAAAAATCTCAGAGTAATCAATACCCTGATTCTGCTAAAAGCCTTTTACAACAAGTCTAGCCTTGTACCTCTTACTGCCATCATACTCAGTTTTTACCCGGTACACCCACTTGTTGTGTAATGCCTTCTTCGCTAATGAAAGTTCTGTCAACTCCCATGTCTGATTCCCTAACAAGGAATCCATCTCATCTTTCATGGCCAGCTCTCACTTGTTAGAATTTTCATCTTGCAAGGTTTCTTCATAACTCTGCAGTTCTCTACCATCTGTCAACAGAATGTAATTCAAAGTAGGTGAGAAACCCTGTGGAGGACGTATAGTCCTAATTGACCCGTAAACTGCAACTGTAGGAGTGGACGGTTCTGAAACTGCCTACAGAATAATAGGAATGGGTGCACTGGACCCACTTTCCCCGTCACTCACATCTCTACATTGCACTGTAACCTCTGGTAGGTCATTCAATCCTACAAAATCGGACTCCTGAGGAGTTACTACAGAAGCTGTACTAAACTTATCCTTGTACATCATTTTCTCATTAAAAATCACATTCCTGCTTCTTATGATCTTCCGACCCTGATCATCTCAGAAACGATAGCCAAATACCTCGTCTCCATAGCCAATGAAATAGCATTTCTTTGACTTAGCCTCAAGCTTACTACGAGTATCAGAATCAATAAGCACATAAGAAAGACAACTAAAAGTTTTAAGGTGAGAAAATTTGACCTCTTTCCAGCTCCAAGCCTTCTCAGGCAATCCACAATCTAGTGGAACTGATGGCCCTCTGTTTATCAAGTAAACGACAATGCTGATTGCATCTGCCCAGAAAGTGGGTGATAGTCTAACGTGCAATCTCATGCTTCTAGCACGCTCATTAATGGTTCTGTTCATACGCTCAGCAACTCCATTTTGCTGTGGTATTCCAGGAGTGGTCTTCTCCATTTTGATACCCATAGTTGCACAATACTCCTTGAACCCACCATCAACATACTCACTATCATTGTCAGACCTTAAACATTTCAGTTTCAAGCCTGTCTCAGTCTCAACCATGGCTTTCCAAATTTTGAAAATATTAAATACGTCAGATGTATGCTTCAAAAAATAAACTCATACCTTCCTACTATGGTCATCAATGAACGTAACATAGTAGCGAGAACCTCCAAGAGATGCCACTGGGGAAGGATCCTACACATCTGTGTGCACAAGATCCAGTCTTCCTGTCTTAGGCGTCCTGCCACTTTTCAAGAAGCTGGCCTTCTTTTGTTTCCCCATAACACAACTCTCACACATGCTGAGATCAACTGACTTCAGTTCTGGTAGCTTGCCTCTAGACAGAAGTTCCTTCATACCCTTCTGACTCATATGGCCAAGCCTGTAATGCCACAAATTTGCTGTGCTCTCTGCAACGGTAGTAGCAATAGTGTCAATTAAACCAGTAGTCATATATAGTGTACCAGTTTTCTTACCCCAAGCTAGTACCAATGCCCCTTTTGTGACCTTCCAGGTGCTATCTGAGAACACCACTGAATGACCACACTCATCGAGCTGCCCAACAGAAATGAGGTTATTCTTCAACTCAAGAATGTGCCTGACCTTTTGCAATGTCCATTTGTTCTTGCCAGGGAGTGCAATATCAATGTCTCCCATCCCCACTACTTTCAAAGCCTCACCATCAGCCAAATATACATTCCCAAAATCACCTACAACATAATTCTGCATTAGCTCCCGGTGAGAAGATGTATGGAAGGAAGCCCCTGAATCCAGTATCCAGTCATCAACTGGACTATAAACTGCAAGTAATAGTACATCATGTACTTCTTCAGTTACCACATTAGCACTATCATTCTCCGTCTTCTTAGGGTTTTTGCAGTTCTTCTTTATATGGCCAGCTTTGCCACAATTCCAGTAAGTTGTCTGCTGACCAGGCCTCGACTTACTCTTACCCCTGTACTTTAATTTTGATCTTCCTCTGTTTGAGTTCCTGTCATGTGATCTCTCTCAAAAATCAACATTTAGAGCTGAACTCAAACCCGAGGTCTCGCCTGAATCTTTCTTGCGCACCTCCTCAGCCAAAATCAAATCACGAATATCATCATATTTTAATTTAGATTTTCCAACAGAATTACTAACAGCCATTCTCATGGCTTCCCAACTATTTGGCAGTGAAGTCAATAGGATCAGTACACGTATCTCATCATCAAATTCAATTTTAACAGATGACAATTGATTTGTGATAGTATTAAAATCATTCAGATGTTGTACAACAAAAGTACCATCTGCCATCTTTAAATTGAATAACTTTTTCATCAAATGTACCTTATTATTCGTTGATGGCTTTCCATACGTACCTAACAAATCCGCCATGAGATCCGCAATCGTCTTCTCCTTGATGACGTTATGTGCAACGGATCTTGGCAGGGTTAATCGAATAACCCCCAGAACCTATCGATCCAACAGGTTCTAATTTGCATCATTCATCTTTTCCGGTTGCTTTCCCAATAGTGGAAGATGAAGTTTCTTCCCATAGAGGTAGTCCTTTATCTGCATCTTCTAGTAACCAAAATCTGTGCCATCAAACTTCTCGATCCCTGAAACCTTCAAATCATCTCCAGCCATCGTTTTTCCTCAGACCCGAACCTGGCTCTGATATCAATTGTTGTGAAAAATGATGACAATGAATTGAAAACAAAAATATGGAACGAGAAAAACAATCACACAATCACACACGACACAAGATTTACGTGGTTCGGTAAATTGCCTACGTCCACGGGAGCTGCAGAGGATTTTATTATTGAGGAATATCACACTACAAGATGGATCTCAACACAGTACGTCCACTGTATTCTCTCATACATCAACTGTACGGCCATATGATGTAAAACATCATATATATATAGTTAAACGGCAGAAAACCCTAAAAAATGCATGTTCGCTCCAGCGGCGTGTCGAGCGCGCGTCGAGCGAACTTCTCTTCCGCATCCTGCTCGAGCTCGCTGTCGAGCTGACATCGAGCATTCAACTCTGCCTGACTTCGCTCGAGCGGTCAATGCTCCGCTCGAGCAAAAGCTTCCTGCTCGAGTTCACTGTCGAGCTTACATCGAGCGTTTGAATGTCTGAATTCGCTCGAGCGGCCAATGTCTCCTCTCGAGCGGTGTAGACCAGACTCCACAGTACTCAACACAGGAGGCAAGCACTCTCCCAAAATGGATTATAATATTTTTTAATTGTTTTCAAAATTTAATAATTTCAAATATGAGAGACATATGAATTAGTGAACTCTACTGTAGGTATTTGTTATTTATTTACTATTATCCTAAATATCTATACGGACATCAATAAATAATAATATTATAGGATACTCCAATATTTTATACGTATCACATTTTCTCTTCCGCTTGAAATTCCAACAACTTACGAGATCTTTTTCCCTCAAAGTTATGGCATGCAGTACTAGTTCCTATATCCACCACGCTTGGATGCACACCTAATTAAGATGAAAAGCTGGGACTTAGTACTCAAGTCGCGTAAAACAATATTAGAAATGGCTGCTTTTGGACGAACTTCCAATTGTCTGACTTTTTACTGGCATGGCTTTACATGATTTATCATATCTATTTTATAAAATAAATAATTTTAAAATTTCAAAACTTATATCGATTTATAAATTATTTTTATCTAATATTTTTATAACTAAAGTATTTCTCTTTTAACACGTACATTCCATTACAATGACAGATATTGACGAATGTGCAGACGATTGCCTCAACTATTGTAGATATGAAGAATGCTGTGAAAATACTGAAGGCTATTACCATTGTGTCCCTCCTAATTCTAAGAACAAGAAGCCTTTCATAATCATAGGTATATCTAATTCCCAATCCTATAATTTGCAATATATTCATTCTGAAATAGATCAGAGGAGCTTCTTTTCATTCCATTCATTTAGTATAGTATAGGCAAACTCATTTCAACGCAAATAATTAAGGTTTGAGTCAACTATATAATTTTTTTCAGTTTAATTATTATTCATTAACAGCCAACTTATACTAAGTAATTAACCATACCCCCATCTTTTTGGAGTAGTTCTAATTCAATTTTATGTGAACCTGCTTTGTGCACAACATATATATATAATTTGTCTGGCAATATTCTAGCATTCATAGAAATGTCTTTCTAATCAACAATTTTATTATTTTACCATTTGTACTAGTGCAAGGAGTAATATCTTTCTATTTCATTGAGTCAAATAGGTGTTAGCACAAGCCTTGGTGTATTATTTCTGGTTTTCGGTGGATGGTGGTCATACAAAGTGATAAAGAAAAGGAGGAGGGTTAAACACAAGGAGAAGTTCTTCAAACAAAATGGTGGACTGCTGCTAGAGAAACAAGTATCTACAAACAACAAAGACAATGTTGAGAACATCAAATTGTTTGATTCAAAGGAATTGGAGAAGGCCACCGATCGTTTTAGTGCAGATAGAATAATTGGACAAGGCATTATTTACAAAGGTATGTTGGCAGATGAAAGAATTGTTGCGATAAAAAGGTCTAACGTAATAGATGAAGAGAAACTTCAAGAATTCGTAAATGAAGTCGTGATTCTTTTAAAAATTAATCACAGGAATGTGGTTAAGCTACTTGGTTGTTGTTTAGAGACGGAAGTTCCACTTCTAGTTTATGAATTCATTCCTAATGGAACTCTTGCCCAAATCTCAATGGGCAAAATGAGGAGTTTCCACCTACATGGGATATGCGTTTACGAATTGCTATAGAAGTTGCAGGGGCTCTTTTTCACTTGCATTCAGCAGCTTCTTCACCCATTTACCATCGTGATATTAAGTCTACAAACATCCTTTTAGATGAGAAGTATAGAGCGAAAATAGTAGATTTTGGAATTTCAAGATCTGTTGCTATCGATCAAACTCATCTAAGCACACTGGTACATGGAACTTTTGGATATGTAGACCCTGAGTATTTTCAGTCAAGCTAGTTTACAGATAAGAGTGACGTTTATAGTTTTGGTGTTGTTGTTGCTGAGCGCTTAATGGGGAAAAAAAGTTATCTCGTCAACAGGAATGAGAGATACCAAAAGTTTAGCTACATTTTTTGTTAGTTTGATGGAAGGGAACAATTTATTTGACATCCTTGATAATCAAGTTTTGCAAGAAACGGAAAAGGAAAAAATTATTACGGTTGCAAACCTTGCGAGAAGATGCCTAAACTTGAAAGGAAAGAAATGACCCACAATGAGAGAAGTTGCAATGGAATTGGAGGCCAGCCAAATGTTGCAAAAAGCTTCTAACCTTAAGCAAAAATATGGAGAGATTGAAGATGTCAAAATTGAAATATCCGAACAATATGATGTTTTTTCTATATCAACAACGTCAGGTATGGATAGTGTCATCACGACCTCGTCTTTAGATTCACAGCCATTATTATTATCTTCTTAATCATTAAGTGATATTACACCTTGATTTCTGTTGTATTATAAATGTTTGTTCAATTTCATCTTGTAAGCTCCATAATTTGCTCTTTTCATTGTTTCAGTACAAAGACAATTTTATGGTAGTATAAAGCATAGACAGCCAATTTTCTTTTCAGTTTCATAAGCATCTATTTTTACATATAAATAAAATGGGGCCTCAAGCTGCTCTAGGATCTGATCTCTATTCAAAAAGAAGAAAAAAAATCAAAAAATAAAAACGTATCTTCTGTAATATATACCCTCTGAGTGTTTACTACAATTTAGAATTAATAAATAACAAAAGAAGAAATCAGCTCCTCTTTATATCCTATAATAGCCACCTTCAGCTTTTTCAACTTTTAAATCTTTTTCGATGAAGATTGTCGATCTGTTAAAAGCAACAAAAACCATGGTGAAAATAGGTCACACAAATTTAGACCATTTTCTTCATGCTCAAAGGCTCAAAGCAAGTTTCAAGCTTCTTCATAAACAATGAAGAAAAAAGCTACATGAACCATCTTAGTTTATAAAGAAGACCATCAGCCTCAAGTGACCATTAATCGCTTGAATGTTTATCTACTATTACAAGGTCTATTGCTTAATTTGGTGTGGTGAATTAGATGAGTGGCATTGGGCTTAAAGCGTTCTTTCACTTCTTTTTCGGTTTCTCACGGTCAAAATCCCTCAAGAAGCCACAAATTAGCCAAAAGAGCCAACACCATTATATATTTTCCTCAGAGACTGACCTTCACCCAATGGAACTCACTTCTCAAGAATGCCAATGGTGCTTTAAACCCGATAGAGACCAAGGTTATTTGACGGCCCATCTAAAATCCTTGTGTAAGGATATCTAGAACAAATCAAATCCACAAAAATATATATTAAAAAAAAAACTTTGATAAGTGGAG
Organism: Carya illinoinensis; assembly: GCF_018687715.1. Taxonomy (NCBI): domain Eukaryota; kingdom Viridiplantae; phylum Streptophyta; class Magnoliopsida; order Fagales; family Juglandaceae; genus Carya; species Carya illinoinensis. Next base: position 7,586,484 of record NC_056755.1, on the reverse strand, counting down.
TGAAGCAACTAACAATTCTTGGCAACTCTCTCTCCATGTTATGGTTACTATCTGCACCACCCGCCATGGACATGATCTTTCTAGTTGCCTGCTAAGCTAGCAAAATTTAAAGACATGGATTAGGAAAAGATGTAGAGAAAAGATAAATTCCCACAAGTTATAACATAGATGCTTTATTTAATACCATCTTTCTTACAAGTCACTAAGAGAATTGATGCTGTTTTACATGAAGCAAGATGATTTTTCGGCATTACTGAGACTTGAGTTCCTTCACCCTTTCTTCAGTAGCCCTTAGCAATTTTTTGTAAATGCTTATTAGCTGAAAGTTATAGCAATTCAGAACTTTCAGGATTTGATTTTCATAAGACTCAAAAACTTCCAATCATATTGGAAAATCATTAGAATTACCATTTCAAACCAATGTAATAATGCACTGGACACAAATTTAGAAAGAATAAGTTGCAATAGCATGTCAGTCATATAATCCAAACGAGACTCGATTCGTTTATTTTGACCACTTTTTCATTAGTGGTGATTTTTTCTTAGTCACAAATTTCAATGTGTTTTCCTTACCAAAATAGTCTATAAGTGTCTACAATGTAAATGTATAATTAGCAACAACAAAGACGGAGCGCTAGGAATTAACTATATAGTTTTGTGAGAGAACTTTAGCAATGTCTGATTCCAAGACATTTCTCATAAGGGATAGAATCGCAAATGTATATTAAATTCATCTCAACATCACCAAACAGAGCCCAATGCTCACGAGTCTATTATTCCTTACAATATCTCCCTAAATAATCCACTTGAAAACTTTTTCTCTGACAAAATCAAATTGTGAGCAAGATACATAAGACTTTCCTTATTTCTTATTGATCTTCTGAGAAGATGAAGGCTAGTTCTCTACCCGGCCTACCTCATCAATTTCTTTGGGGGTAGATTATAATAAACGGAGGAGACATCATTATGTTATCTCCTGCTACATGTACTCACATTGTGCTCCAAAATAAGAGCCTATCCTTTCAATACATATCATCAAGAAGTATAAGAATCAGAGATAGATAAGATAATGAAGAAAAAACCTAAGAGTGTTTGTCTATCTCAACCATATATTAAGTTCAATCATGTAGTGAGGACCATCGCAAACGAGTTATCAAAACATGACAATCTTTAAGTAGATCTACAAGATGTTTTGACCTAGTTGAATAAAGAAATTATAGGCAATCTTGAAATTCTCAATATACCCCTATAAAACTATGAAATTGTCTACTAATTTTTTTGAAAAAATTAGTTAGATCTATATATTATGATTATTAAACAAATCAAATACTTAAAAAATATAAGCAAACTTACATAATACAATGATTGGTTATGAAGAGAAACCCTTTTAATAACTCTTTAAAAATAAAACCCTACGGAGCAGTCAAACTTGAGAAAGTCAATCTTATTATTTGAAAATCAATTACAAGTAATTATCAATTACGTACAAAACATTTGCAACTTAACTCTCTTACTTGCCCAAACAAACGTTTGTCTTCTACTACTGTAGCAGCCAGAACCTCTAACGATATTCAAATATTGTCTCTCCTTCTGGAACTCCAGTAGCTAAAATCCAATCAACGATTCTTAACACCTGGAATATGATCACACTCAAAGAGAGATCAGAGATCACAAATATTAAAATTCACTAAGGAATTTTTTCATCAAAATATGCACTAAAAAGTACTGCACTATAAAATATGTAAATATGAATCTCTGCAGTTCTTAAGCAATGGGATCACTTGAATAAACAATCTGGAAAGAGTTCCAGTTTCAGTAAGATTCTACTGACGGATGAATTTGTCATGAGACGTCTTCTGACGGATTGCTGACATTTTGCAATAACTCTCTTCTACAGTGATTAATTTTTGTTCAGCTTCTGTTCTAGATAAATGTAGACCCTCATGGACTCGATTTTTACATGAATGACATCTAAACAATCCCTAAAACTTCTAGATAAACTCAATGTTGTTTGGAGATAAAATTGGTAATTATTTTATATTTATCCAACAATTACAAATATAATGATAAGATAAGTCTTATCATTTAGTCATCTAATTCTACCCAATTTTTACATTTACAATCTTCTCCTTTGGCAGATTGGTGACAAAACCAATTTAATGAATGTAATATAAAATCTGTCAAAAGCACAAACTGCAAATCAAAAAATCAAGTAGAAATTCCTTGCTAATAATCAAGACTTGGATATATAATGACATAGAACAATAACTAAAATTAGTACTATCATCATTTACAAGATTTAAAATCTAATTCAAAGTCTAAGCATGTTCTAGTCCAACATCAAATTTATGTCCATTAAAAAAAAACAAATATCATTCAACTCCCCCTCAACAAATTCGTTTAAACAAATTCATTAAACTCCCCCTTAACCACACACTTACTCAACCTCCCCAAAAATTTCATAATATCAAAATAAAAAAAAAATATTTCAATTTGCTCTTCCAATACTCCCCATTTTTCTCATTAATCTGACAAAACTCATAAGAGAATATATACCACTTATGTGTGCTGAGATAAAGACACTAAGAATAATATGATGAACAACTCTCACGTGTCTCAACTTTTTATGGATTAAATGCACTTGATGTATGAGCATAAATGCATGTCAAACAATGAGTGAATGATTAAGATAACTTGGTTGAGACACAAAAATCAAACACTTAGTGGGCATACCATGAAAATCGAATGACAAAGGCCAATAATCCACTAAAAAATCGTCCTCAATACATGCATAAAATAATCTCATATGAACAAATATTCAAGTATCCAAGGTATTCTAGCCCCAACATCACAAAACAACAACCAAAATCTCAATCTCCATATATATGTGCCGAGCCCTAGACTTAGAGAAGGAGAAAGATTTAAAACATTAGGAGTCTTATTGTGATGGAGAATCATATGCTAAAATACTGGATACCAAGTATTTCTCCTAAGAAAATCGACGGAGATGTAAATGAGATGAAGGGAGCTAGGGCTTCGTATATGGAGAGTGCCGTGAGCGGTGTATCAGGGGACTTGGAGAAATAAACTCGAGGCCTGGACGTGTGACTTAAGTCACTTAAGTGACTAAGGACCATGCGCATGCCTTAGCCATATACTCCCACTGGAACTTATATGAATATATCAAAAACCAAGTCCCAGACTTAAACCAACATCCAACACTTACCCAACCAAAAATTATATTTCATATTTTTATCACTTTATTTTATTTTGAATAAAATAATAAGTAAATAAAAATAATAAAAAATCAATTTTTTTCTTATATATATAAACAATGAGGAAAATAACATGTTTTGAAGCATCTCAATTCAAACATAGTGTCACTCACAAAACAAATTCATTAGAGTACATTATCTTATTTGCAACAATTATCATTAATGTTCATTCCTTATAAGATCATCAATGTCAAAGTTCATGTGAGTGTGTGAGTGAGTAAACTTATATAAGATAGTAACTCTTTATTTACTTTTCCTTTCAATAAAGTTTTATAATATTATTCTTCAATATTTTCTTCTCATAGATACTGACAAGAGTTTATTACTCACATCAAAAGTCAAACTTTATGCTAGGCCTAGATATAGGACTATCTCTTCTAAATACTAGTTTGCACAACTGTTTTTTTTTTACGTCCATTTTTGTTGCTCATATTTTTCCATAATGAATAGAGCAAAGATTTTTCTATAAGGACTTAAGAGAATAGATTCATGTATGGTGTTTGTCTTTTTCTGCAATGATTTAATATTGACTTTTTCTACATGGATCAAATATTTGTATTCAGTAAGAGGAGATCTCTTTATTAATGTATTATGTTCAACTAGTTTTAATCAATTTAAGGCATGAACTCCCTCTATGATGAGCATCTCATTAAACAATATAAATTTTAATTATTATATGCATACAATAAGTTCCTCACAATACTTTATAAATAAACTTTGCTAAGATGACCCATAGGGTTAGTATGCACAAAGTAAATTGCACAAAGTAAAGAGATGTATAGGTTCAAAAATTTGCCATATGAGAACATAAGTGTTCAAACTTTGACATATCAAAAATATACTTTCCTTAAAAAATTTGAATCAAATCAGAAAAAATAGTATAAATATATTTTTTAATTCAAAAATTTTAAAAAAAAAAACATAAACATAAAAGCAGAACAAAAAAAAAAAATGCATGTCCTAGACTAATGCAATAATATAGAAAATGCAAGAACATATAAGTAATCCTATCAATTAATGTGACATTGCATCTTCTTTGACCACCCACTTTATTTTAAAATTTGGATTATTTTTTTTATTAACACCACTTTGTATGATCTTTTCTTTATTTTGAAAACAAAAATCTGCTAGTTCACCAAGTTTGAAACTTAAGAAGTTGTTTTTTTGACTTATACCACAAACTTTATTCTTTAGACTCTTTCCTTTCCTTTTTGGATTTCTTTCACCTTCAATTTTCTGCACTTGATTCAAGTTAAAGCAATGTGATTTTATATGACTAACAACACCACCATTATGACAAGTGAGAATAAACTTTCCATCATATTTACCTTTCTTCATCGTTTTTGTGGTTAAATTACCATGCAAATTTTTTGAATAAACTGG